>NC_090072.1:1233707-1246207 GCF_038355195.1 Osmerus mordax | reverse complement strand
TCTAGCAATTTTAACCGACACGGGAAAGCGAATCTTGCCAGGTAATTACTGTGACCAGTTAGCTTGCTAGCTAGCTGAGCAATTCTTCAAACTTACAGGGATTGTCTAGGGGAGTCGCCGACACAGAAAGACAGTAATCTTCATTCACGACATTTACAACCACATATTTTATCAACAGTACCTATCAGTTATGACAAACCATAATCCATTCATTCATTTCTTGAAAACTGGCAACGTAGGACATCTTTCACCAACAACTTCCGCTTGGTTGTCCGGGACTAGTCTCCTCCGTATTCATTACATTGGTTCCGTTTAAAGTATTTTACGTTCCGCCAAACGTAATTTTTAAGAGGGAACAGCGATAGGGAAAAAAAATTACACATCATAGAAGTCAAACAACTTTCCTTTATTTGTAACATACAAATAAAACACTGACCAGGCATAAATGACTGTCGTTTTCCCTTTCATCATTAAAGCACAAGACTTGAACACTCATTCTCAAACATTGAGTTTTAAACGTCATTTTTCCAAAACAAGTGTTTTACCTGTAAAAGGCAAAAAAAAGAAAAAGATTTAAAACCAAAATGGATCTGTAACAGAGTATATATATACACACACACAGTAGCATCCAGAAGACAGGATAGGAACAAAAGCTGTTGAATGTGAAAGATGAGGCTATTCAACAACATCACAACAAGTGAGAATATTTTTTGTTTAAAAAGGAGAAAATAATAATAAAATAAAGTTAAACGAGAGTTTATTCCTAAACTAATAGTTTTTTTTTTTTTTTATCAACACAAGCAATCATCCTCCAGATATTTTCTTCCTGCATACCTTGTTTCTTGTGAACTTAATACTGACGTCAGTCAGTTTAGTCTGGTGTCTGAACCGTATTCACAATAGCCAAAACACACCCTAACTGACCAGAGATCAGCTCCCAAACCACTCTTAGCCACGCAACTCCAACGGTTGCTAGGATACCCAGAGGAAGTTAGTTTTGAGTTACATTGACCTGAGAGAGAGAAGATAGACTGTCATAATATAACATCCTGTTATTATAAAATATGCACGATTGATGATTGTACTAATCAAAACGACTCTCTAAAACCATGACTACGAGCTTTCGTCTCTTTTTCAGTTATTTTTTTCCTTCTTTTTCTCTTTGCATTTTTTTGTTCTGAACAAGCATTAAACACCCAAATAACCTGAATGTTAGGATCTATGTTGACAGATGGACCCACCAAGCCCTCCCTTCCCCCCTCCTCGCCCTGCCTCCCCCCCCCCCCCCCCCCTCGCCCTGCCTCCCCCCTCTTCCCCCAACTATCTGGCAGGGCAGGAAACAGAGAGGAAAAAAAAACACTGAAATCTTCATGCAGACTACAGACTAAGGTAACGATGGAGGGATGAGAAAGAGGAGAGAGAGAGAGGAGAGAAGAGAGGTGATCTTGTACAGAGTCGGCGTGTCTTCTCCCCTGAGCAGCGTTTGAAACCGTTGCGAGCACGCGGGCTGCGTTCAGGAGTGTTACGCAGGTGCAGAACACCTGACTCAACAGGAGCTCTCCCACCGCTCTATAAAGGTTACCAGGCAGACTCAGACACAGAACAAGAGCGTTAGGAAAGAGAGAGTGTGTGTGTGTGTGTTTGGGAGTCGTTACATAACAGTAGGGTCAGTCAGGTGTGTGATGGCCGATGTGATGACTATAAACAGAGGTGGGGGGGGCATCGTTTGATCGCCGAACCAGGAAGTGAGGAAACAGGAAGTGGCTCTGTGTTCTCCCCTCTCAATGGCAGCAGCCACCGCAGTGCCCGCCCCCGTGGGCGTGGCCGGAGGCCTCCCCGTGCTTGGTCCGCTTGCTCAGGATCTCATAGGAGCAGTCGTCGCCACAGCAACCGGACATGCTGGGCGAGGTGTCGTCTATCTCAAACCTGGATGAGTGGGGGGTAAGAAGGAGGGGGGGGGTTAGATGAGGATAGAAAGGTGGGGGAAGGGAGGCAGAAGGAAGGAGGTGGAGGAGGAACATAGAGGGATTGGGAGGATGGAGGAGAGGGTGGGTGGCAAAAGTTGGGAGTGTGAAAGAGAAGGATGAGGAGAGAAAGGGAGACATGGAGGAGTGAGAGCAGTGAGTTAAGATCAGAGAGAGAGCAAGAGAGAGAGAGAGAGAGAGAGACACAGACAAAGCAAGAGAGAGGGAGACAGAGATGAGAGAGAAAACGCAAGAGAGAGAGAGACAGATGAGAGAGAGATAGAGATGAGAGAGAAACAGAGATGAGAGAAAGCAAGAGATAGGGAGACAGAGATGAGTGTCTAGTGAAGACTTACTGTAAGGCTTCTCTGAAGAACTGGTAGGCCCCGTGGTTGTGTCTGAATAACGTCAGCATCACTTTCTTCATCTGTGTGCTGGACGAACGCAGGGGGGGAAGAGAGAGAGAGGGGGGGGGGGAGGGACAGAGAGGGGACAGAGAGAGAGAGACAGACAGAGAGAGGGGGGGAGGGAGGGAGGGAGAGAGGGGGAGGGAGAGAGAGGGGGAGGGAGAGAGAGGGGGAGGGAGAGGGGGAGGGAGAGAGAGGGGGAGAGGGGGAGAGAGGGGGGGGGCGGGGAGGGAGGGAGAGAGAGGGGGAGAGTAGATGGAGAGAAAAAGGAAGAGTTGAGAGGGAGAGATGGGAAAACAGAAACAGGTGGTTGATGTTAACTCAGTGTGGGAGCGGTGAGACAGTTTTATACCATCATAACACAGTTCTTCTAGATTCTAGGGCAACAGGCAAGTCTAAAGACCATCATCCCAACAGGGATTTGAACCTGCGCCCTCTAGAGCTGTACCTGTTAGCTATGAGCTGTAGACACTGTACCTGTTAGCTATGAGCTGTAGTATCTGGATGAGGAACTTTCCAAGCCCTTTCCTCCTCACTCTGCTCTCCAGCTGGAGTTCATAACTGCAAAATACAACAACAAGTTAGAAAACGATTTCACAACCAACATAACTGCTTAGATAGTTGATCCCTTGGTTACCCATCTTCTTTACCAAACTATTTACTTCAATCTATCCATCCATCCAGGTTCTTACCAGTACAGCACCTCCTCCCCACACTCAACGTCAAATCGGAAGTGAGAGAAGGCGACGGGGGTGGAGTCAGCCTCCCGGGCTAGCAGGTACCACGCCCTCTCATCCTTCATCTCCTCCCTCTTATCTCTCTCCTTCCACCCCCACTCGCTCTGCTCGTAGCTGCAGGGGGCAGGGAGGGGGGAAAGGTGATTGTGATTATGTAAACCTCTTCAGTACACACCACCACACTCCTGCCGCTACTCTCCCCCTCTACCTCCACCCTCCCCATCTTCTCTTACTCCACCCATCTCTCTGTCTCTCTCTCTCGGTGTTCCAAAAGCACCTCAGATCAATCAATTAACCGTCTACACCACGCTCCCTCCACTCCCCCCTCCATCACCAACCCCCCCCCCCCCCCCCCTCCATCACCAAACCCTTCCCCCCTCCATCACCAAACCCTTCCCCCCTCCATCACCAAACCCTCCCACCAAACCTCCCCCCCCCCCCCCCCCCCCCCCCCCTCCTTACAGAGTCTGCATGTTGGCCCTGGTCAGCTCGTAGGCCCACTCCACTGAGATGGGGTTGAGGGAGGACACCCTCTTACACTCGATCTGGAGGTTCAACCTGGAGGACACAGGAGAACCACCAGTTACACACACACAGATACACACACACAGATACACACACACACAGATACACACACACACACACAGATACACACTAGACTCGGACGTGTTTGGAGTAAGAAAGAGAAAACCTCGTACCCGTTTCTGTCGTATTTTTTGAAGACAGGGAACGCCGCCAGGGGGTCGTCCAACTGTGGGACAGGGAGAGATCTCATTGGTCACTGCCCGCCCTCGTCTACCGTCATAGGTCGTTTCTCCACCCGATCTCCCACCCCACTGGCTAATCGCTTCCCCGCGTTCTCACCTTATTGGCTGCCTCCACCTTGGCGCAGACGGCGTCCATGGCCGCCCTCTCCTCCTGTCTCCTCTGCTTCTTCTCCTTCGCTCGGTTTGACTTCCTCTGAGACGAGGAAGATGAAAGATGGATTAAAGAGAGATGGAGGGATGGAGAGAGGGGATAGAGGGGGGACAGAGGGGGAAGCAGAGGATGGAGAGAGGGGACAGAGGGGGGACAGAGGGGGAAAGCGAGGATGGAGAGAGGGGATAGAGGGGGGACAGAGGGGGAAACAGAGGATGGAGAGAGGGGATAGAGGGGGAAAGAGAGGATGGGTAGATTGGGGGAAAGAGGGGATGGAGAGGGGGTTGTGAAGGGAGGATGAGAGGAGAATAGAGAGGATGGATAGATTGGATGAAAGAGGGGATGAGGATAGATGGGGGATACATAGCAAAAGAAGGAAGGAGGGGTAGAAAAGTGACAGTATAAATGATGAGGGATCAAGAGAGGGGAGAGAAACAGGAAGAGAGGGAGGACGAAAAGAAATACACTGTAAAATGTGTAAAAACCGTATACCAAGATTAGGCCTATAGAGATGTGAATATACACACACACGGGACAGGAAGCACGCGCTAACTTAATATGATTAGCCAGGTTAGTTGGCTAGAGGTGGAACTGTTGGGGGGGAAATGTTGGCGTGAACTTGGCTAGAGAAATAGTTGTCGCGGATTTCTTTAGTGTTAGTTGGTTGTCTAAACTCCCTCACACACTGACCTGTAATAATTGCCCCCCGGCTTAAATGACACCTACACAACTAACGTTACTAAGACTGCCAGATCACAACTAATATTATAACAGGCATCAACCGAAACTATCGCAAAGATGGATTCCTAAGTGCCAAGCTAGCACACGGTGACAACAGTCGACAGCGATTCGCACGCACGCGGCACATAACGATGCTAAGCAACGAAAATAGGACACCGTGATCTCAGTGGCGATACTGTTACGCATTCTGACGATAAAACGTAGACTTTTTGATGTAGTTTTATAGGTTAGCTTCACGGCTCACGAGTTAGCATGCCCAGCTAGCTAGCTAGCTGTCGCTGCCACCCCGGCACAAGCCACCTATGGTCTCTCCTTCATCTCGCTGATTTCTCGGCATCATGATGTCTGGACGCACGCTCTTTGTTCGCCCCTAATTGATGCAAACATTCGTTTCCAACTCTACCATCCTATTCACAAAACACTTATTTGGACAAGACTGATTAAACTTACCCCCATTTTGTTGTTTAGTGACGACCACCTTGAATCAACTACCGGACCGGCAACGCTATTGTGTCGTGCTTGTTGTTTGCTAAATTATTTGCAACGAGAGGGGGGCAAGATTATGAAAATGATAGCTAACGATGCTAGCGATCTAGCTAGATAGCAAGACCCCTATCAAATCAGACGATGGCAGATATGCAGGCACAAAAAATACTATTCGTTAAACGCTAGATTTTACGTTTAATCACGTTTAATTTTTTTTCCGCCAGATTGGCGCCAAGTGTAAGGGGGTGATTTGCAGGTCTTTTGGCCCTACTCCACTCTTCCTTTCCTCCCTCCCTCTCTCTCTCTCTTCCTCCTCTTCTCCGTCCAACTACTTCAGCGCGAAGGGGAGGTACGTTGGATTCGGTTATCGGGGCGTCCCGAGCAAACGGAGCTGCTATTTCCCCCTTAATTCTATAGGCCAAGATGAGAAAACTCCACCCATATAGCCTACTCCCACAGTAAAAATATAAATAAAATAAATTTCCGTGGTTTCCTTGTTGAGGAAGTGACGACACAATAATTAGGGTACGAAGCACCCCCGTTCCCAAAACTGGCACGGCGACGGACACAACCTTTGCCTTTTAATATTTGATGAAAACGCCGTTCTTTCTATATTCCTATATGAACAGATAGATCGTTTGATCAAAATATCAAACGGAAATGCAATATGCATTAGTTTAACCCGCATGTGTATCTGAATATAGTAGTGTGTGTAGTTTAGTATAAAGTAGTGGAAAGACTAGGAAATTAACAAGCCCCACCTACGTGCTGCCCGTTTCACCGATATCACTGCACCTTAGGAAAAAAGTCCTCGTGGGCACGTAGACCAGGACCACATCACTGGAACACACACAATACGCACACACACCACTAAACAATTTGAAAACTAATTTAGATTTCCCTTGAATTATCATACACGTAATGTGATGTCCTCGTAGATTAACAAATACAAAATATATAGGATAACGCTGAAATATTTCAGCTGCAATTATATCATTTTAGCATCTACTTTCCCGCAAGTTCTGCATGATTCACGTGCCCCCTGGTCTCCTGATCTGCCCCCAGTGGGCCCGCGTGTGTAACTACAACCTTCGCCACTTGGGGTCGCTGTGGCGCTGTGCTGGGAGGTCGGATGAAAGTAACGCAAATGAGAATAATCTTAACAAGATGATGGAGTATTCTGCATCGCTGATCATTTACCCTTTTGAGTTTACTAGCCATAAATACGGATTCTGCCTTGCAATTTTGTTTGGTGTTTTTTGTAACGACTGGCAACAATCCCAGGATGGAGTGTCTGGGTATGGCACAGGCGGCGCACGTGCTATACAACAACAGTTCATATTTAAGTTGCCTGCATGCTCGTGCCTTTGCAGTGTTGTTGCTCTCTCTCACCCTCTCTCTCTCTTTCTCCCTGTCTCTCTCTCTCTTTCTCTCCCACACACACACACACACACACACACACACACACACACAGCCCTCCCGCGCAGATGGTTCCGTCAATAGGCTCCGCCCAGAGCCCTTTGTCTTGGGGTGATCTGTCTCGCGCGACGGGGAGATGGCATTTCTGGAGGGGGTCAGAGAGTTTCCAACCCGCTACTGGGTATCGGGGTCTTCCGACTTGATGTTCGAAGTTATAGGAATAGCCCGCTCCCCGTTAATCCCACGCGAACGATTATTCACGTGCGTTCTGAACGGTGTGATTCCTCCCCACCTGGCCACGGTCACATTTATATGGCATGTAGAGATAGCAGTTATATTTGATGGATATAAATTGTCTGTGATTCAAGATAATGTCGGTAATAAAGACTGAAATAAAGGCTCATCTCTCGTTCTTTCTTTCTCAACCTCTCTCACCCCCCTTCTCTCTCTCTGTGTCTATCTCTATCTCACACATGCACACACACAGCACAAACCGTGCCCTAATTTTCTCCTGGAGATAGAGAGAGAGACAGAGAGAGATAGAGAGACACAGAGAGTGAGAGACAGAGAGAGACACAGAGAGAGAAAGAGACAGAGAGAGACACACAGAGAGAGAGAGAAAGAGAGAGACATGCAGCCTACAGGAGCAGACAGACAGACAGACATATGCAGTAACACAGCAGTCTGGTCAGACAGACAGACAGACAGACAGACAGACAGACAGACAGGCATGTAGGCTGGCAGACAGACAGATGCAGTACAGAGTGAGACAGACAGACAGACAGATGCAGTAACACAGTAGTCTGGTCAGACAGACAGACAGGCATGTAGGCTGGCAGACAGACAGATGCAGTACAGAGTGAGACAGACAGATGCAATAACAGCAGTAACAGAGTTGTCTGCTTTGATCTAATGAGACAGAGCGACAGACAGGCAAGCAGACAGATAGATAGACAGAACAAGCAGACAGGCAAGCAGACAGGCAGACAGACAGACAGACAGACAGACAGGCAGGCAGGCAGGGACAGGCAGATGCAGTAACAGAGTTGTCTGCTGTGGTCTGGTGAGACAGACAGACAGCAGCAGGCCTCACAGTCTAGCAAAACAAGAGACTGCTGGGAGGGAGGGAGAGAGAGGGGGGAGGGGAGGGAGAGAGAGAGAGAGGGGGAGGGGAGGACAGCAGAGAGGAAAGGGAGGGGGGATGAGAGGAGTCTAGTGGCAAAGAGGGGGAGGAGTAGAGGAGGCAGAGGATGAGTGCAGAAAAAGGAGGGGGGAGGGGGGGTGGACTCGGAGGAGAGGGGGAGGGGATGAGGAGAGGGAGGGGGGTGGATCATCAGAGAGGAGGTGAAGGACTAGAGGAAAGGAGAGAGAGAAGAGGAGGGGAGATGAAGGAGAGGAAGCAGGAGCTAACATACTGAGTGGAGTGGGGTGAGTAATGAAGGAGGGAGAGAGGAGGGAGGGAGAGGGGGATGAGGGAGGGGGGTTGAGCGAGGGAGGGAGGGAGGGAGGAGAGAAGGATGAGGAGGGGGGGGATGAGGGAGGGAGGGAGGGAGAGGGGGGGATGAGGGAGGGAAGCAGAACAGACATGAGGAGAGAGACAACATGTACAGACATCTCTGAGAACAGAGTGAGAGAAACAGAGAGAGAGAGAGAAACACAGAGAAAGAGAGAGAGAGAGAGACGTGAGGGGAACAGAGTGAGGAGAGCAGGAAGGAGAGATGAAGGAGAGAGAGAGAGAGACATGATGAAAAAGAAAGATGGAGGACTCGGGAGTGAGGGAGGGAGGAGAGAGATGTGGAGAGAGGGTTAGAGAGAGAGGGGCAGGCATGGGGGAGACAGATAAGCATAGGGATATGGAGGGAGGGAGGGAGATTGTGTGTGTGTGTGTGTGGGGGGGGGGCAGAAAATAGGGTGGGAGGGAGGTAAAGTGTGATCGTGTGTGGGTGCATGCAAGCAGATTTGTGTGTGTATGTGTGTGTGTTCTAAAGCCACAAGTGCTGGTACTGTATATGACAGAAAACCTTCATGTTTGTGTTCATGCTGACAGAATAGCAAGACTGAAAGTATGAGGAAATTTCATATGACTGTGGTGCGTGTAGATGTGTTAGTGTGTGCACTGTGTGTGTGTGTGTGTGTGTGTGTGTGTGTGTATGTGTCTGTGTGTGTGAGAGAGTTTGGTTGAGATGTGTGGTTATCTGTTTGAAGCCATCTTACATATTCAGACTCACCTATCCATCTGCCCCTCTCTTTCTCTCTCCTTCACTCTCTCTCTCTCTCTCTCTCTCTCTCTCTCTCTCTCTCTCTCTCTCTCTCTCTCTCTCTCTCTCCCTCTCTCTCACACACACACACACTCTTTATCTCTCTCTCACATATAGACACATGTTTATTCGGATTGAAGAATACGTTTTTCGTCCTCTAGTAAAGGTAGAATTGTATTAGTGATTCACCTATGAGACTAAATGCTGTAATAAACAGTGCTGTAACACACACACACACACACACACAATTGTATCGTGTGTGTGTGTGTGAAAGGTCCGGTTTCCCTTCTCCTGCCCTTTCCCTTCCCTCCACTGTGCAAGTCTGGAAGACCACAGCACAGAGATGCACAGCTAACGAATCACTGCGCGGACATGCTGGGAAGTAGTTCCTAATTTATGGGATTTTCAACTGACAGGTAAAATAGCATTTATGAATATGCCAGCACATCATATCATATTTTCAGTTTTAGGATGTATATGATGTAGAAGTCTAACAATCACCTCTGAGTTTAGAGGCAAGATATTATCAGATTATTATTTGACTCAAGGTCTCATAACGTAAACACGTCACATATGCGAGATAATTTGACTGGATATTACACAGTCAGCGAATTCATCCATGCATCAAAGATATGCGACGTTTTCTGATATCTTATTGATCATGTCTGATAGTATATCGAACTATTTTCTTTGCCAATCGAAGTTAGTTGGGCAGAGGCAAGGGTAGAAGCTGAAGCGTGCGGACGTCCACATCCACACTAAAACGGTTGTCCGCCTCCCCGGCTCACACACTCTGTCTTTCCACGCTGATTTTCATTGTATGGGAGAGAAGGTCCTCATCATTAAAGTGAGAGGAACGAACGCAGTTTTCACATATTCAAGTCAACTAAACCGAGGACTGTAGCCAGCGGACCACGGATTACCGCGACATTGTGTGTGAGAAACAAACGGCAGAGGATTCAACTACCGCCAGGTACCGTAACGAGCTCTCACGACTTGTAACTAGCTAGTATACCGTCAGTGTTGGTTAGCTACCGCTAGCGAACTAACCGACCCCTCTACCGACCCCCAGCACCAACAGTCCGAAGCGTGTCGAAAACAAAAGACGTTAAAGTTGATAGTTTAGCAGCCGCGTGAATAAGAAAGCAAGATTGACGCCAAAGACAATATCCAGTAACGCGTATATCCTGTTATTATTTAATAGTTGAAAACGCCGGTAGGAGACTTAACGTTAGTTGCTTTTAAATGAGATGAGATGAGAGTGAGAGAGATGAGATGTGGCCACTAGGGGTGATTGCTTGTGATACAGCTCAATCCTATCTGAACTTAATTTACTTTTTATAAGATAAATAGTGGATAGACGGTCTGGGATAAATGCTTGTCGTGCTATCATTAACAACAGTTTAACATGTACTCACAAAAACTGAGAATGCAGCGTGGTTAGCCTATGTCAATGGACAGCGCTAGTGAGACCAAAGACATTAAAATGCATCCAACTCGTTGAAAAGTGAATGGAGCGGGATGTTTATAAGTTTTGTTAACTAACGCAACAAATAAACAACCGACTATTGATTTGTTTTTGATTGTTTGTTCTTTTGGATTCGTCATTTGTTTTTTGTCCCGTAGTAGCCTATGTCGTGAATATACGGACGCCAAAAGGACAGTCAGTTTGGTGTATCTGGCAAGCGGCTTCCAGACAAAGACCCCCGGTCATTTATTGTGAAACGACCAACAACGACGATACGTTCGCCGGGGGACTAAACGCAGTCAGTCGTTAAACGATACTTTTATACTTTAAAGTACCACGATAATGATTCACCACGACTTTTGTCACACGTTTAGAACGCCGACAAGTCATTTATTTAAACTTTGAACTTGGTGTTTTAACAGTTTTTTTTTCCTGTTTCTAACGTAGGCTATCTAAATTAATACACTAAATGTGAGTGAAACGGCGTCTTGTCGTGTGTAAACATGATTGTTCAGAACACCATTTAGATATCGTTGGCCGGGCCATGGTCAAGTTGTAAGCACACAGCTAGAGTGAAACACCTGTCGTTGACGCTTACCGAGAACCGAGGCACAGTAACGGTTACCGAGAACGAACTCTTGACTCTATAAGGACGGTGTTCCGAGGTGACCAGCTAGTTTTTTTTGTGTAACTGGTAGGATTGCAGTACCCCGACCCCCCCCCCCCCCAAACACAGACACACTCTTCCGCCTGGAAACCCTAACCCTCCTAGCCAGATGCGATGTGTGTGGTTGGTTTTTGGGTCTGGCAGGATGTTGAATCATCAGTGATCCCAACTGAGAGGAGGGGGGGGGGGGGGTGGAGAGAGGGAGGTGGGGGAGACAGAGATGGAGACAGGGAGATTAAGAGGGTTAGAGTGGGAGTGTGTGGTGTTTTGATGTATGTGTTGCTAGATGCTGTATAAGAGGTGTGTGTGTGTGTGTCTTCTCTGGCTAGCAAGGATCCGTGACTGAGCGGGACAGCTGTGAGGTGTGTGTGTGTCTTAATGATTGTGTTTGTGTGCATTGTAGTGAGTTTTTCTGGGAGTTTCTCCTTGTCTTCCTTGAGGGTTGAGGTTGGTTGAGGTGCAGTTCTATGGGCGTATGTGAAGTCCTTTGTGACATTGCTTGTAAAAAGGGCTGTACAAGTAAATTTGATTAGATTTTCATCAGTGTCACTGTGTGTTGATGTGTGTTGGTGTAACTGTGTGTGCAGTTAATGTTAGCAAGGGGTGGTGTATATTTATGTGAGTGTGTGTGTGTGTGTGTGTGTGTGTGTGCGCGGCAGCATGCCCTCTGTGATGGAGCGGTCGACCGGGGTCCTGTCCAGGAGCAGGGCCAAAACCATCACCAACGGCAACAGCCTGCACTCAGAGGAGGAGAGCAGTGATGAGGAGCATGCTCACGGTAAACACACACACACACTCCTCTCTTCCTGCTCCCCTCCCTCCCTCCCTCCCTCCCTCCCTCCCTCCCTCCCTCCCTCCCTCCCTCCCTCCCTCCCTCCCTCCCTCCCTCCCTCCCTCCCTCCCTCCCTCCTCCCTCCCCTCCCTCCCTCCCTCCCTCCCTCCCTCCCACACTCCCCTCCCACACTCCTGTCTTCATCCTCTTCTCTCTCTCTCTCTGTGTCTCTCCGCTCTTCATCCTCCTCATCTCCCTCCCTCTCTGCCTAATCACAGCAGTCTCCCTGCTTATCTTACTCTCTCCCTCTCCACCCTCCTCTTCTCATCCTCCATCTCTCCTTCGCCTCTCTGTGTAAATGCTCTCTATTCTGTACCTCGTCTCTCTGCCTCGCTGAATAACCTGAAGTAGCTCTCTCTCTCTCTCTCTCTCTCTCTCTCTCTCTCTCTCTCTCTCTCTCTCTCTCTCTCTATGTCTCTCTCTCTCTCTCTCTCTCTCTCTATGTCTCTCTCTCTCTACGTCTCTCTCTCTCTCTGTCTCTCTCTCTCTATGTCTCTCTCTCTCTCTATGTCTCTCTCTCTGTCCCTCTATGTCTCTCTCTCTGTCCCTCTCTGTCTCTCTCTATGTCTCTCTCTCTCCAGACAGTATGATCCGTGTAGGAGG
>NC_090072.1:1203908-1233507 GCF_038355195.1 Osmerus mordax | reverse complement strand
ACACACACACACACACCATACACACACACACACCATACACACACACACACACACACCATACACCATACACACACACACACCATACACCATACACACACACCATACACCATACACACACACCATACACCATACACACACACCATACACACACACACACACACCATACACCATACACACACACACACACACAGAGCACACACACCATACACACACACCATACACCATACACACACACACAGAGCACACACCATACACACACCACCACACACACACACCACACACACACACACACACACACACAGAGCACACACACACAACCACACACACACAACCACACACACACACCACACACACACACACACAGAGCACACACACACACACACACACCATACACACACACACCATACACACACCACCACACACACACACACACACACACAGTTAAAGACCAGCACTTGTGAGAGAGTGAGAGTGTGTGTTTCCATGAGACCGATGTGAGGTGAGATGACACAGAGATAAGGTGTGTGTGTGTAGGTAGATGTGGAGTCAGGTGGCTGAGCGGTTAGGGAATCGGGCTAGTAATCCGAAGGTTACCAGTTCGATTCCCGGTCATGCCAACTGACGTTGTGTCCTTAGGCAAGGCACTTCACCCTACTTGCCTCGGGGAATGTCCCTGTACTTACTGTAAGTCGCTCTGGATAAGAGCGTCTGCTAAATGACTAAATGTAAATGTAATGTAGATGTGTGTAGGTAGATGTGTGTGTGTAGATGTGTTCGTGTGTAGGTAGGTGTGTGTAGATGTGTTTTGTGTGTAGGTAGGTGTGTGTAGATGTGTTTGTGTGTAGGTAGGTGTTTGTGTGTAGGTAGGTGTGTGTGTGTGTGTGTGTGTGTGTACCTGTCCTCTTGGGGTCCTTGTAGTCTGGCTGGGGTTCGATGTAGGGCTTGAGCTCCTCCTCCTCGTGACCAACGTTCATCCATCTGTCCCTCATGATCTGCTGCTGGGGAGAGCAGGTACACTGCTCACAAGATCTGGGGGTGTGTGTGTGGGTGTAGATGTGTGTGTGTGTAGATGTGTGTGTGTGTGTACCTCCAGGCTGCCTCTCTTGGAGGGGTTGAGGATGAGGAACTTCTTGAGCAGGTTCTCACAGTCTGTAGACATGTAGAAGGGGATCCTGTACTTCCCTCTGAGCACACGCTCCCTCAGCTCCTGCAGGGGGGGGAGGGGGGAGGGAGGAGAGGGGAGGAGGGGGGAGGAGGGGGGAGGGAGGGAGGGAGGGAGGAGAGGAGAGGGGAGGGGGGAGGAGAGGGGAGGGGGGGCAGGAGGATGGGGAGGAGAGGGGAGGAGAGGGGAGGAGAGGAGAGGGGGGGGGGAGGGAGGGAGGGAGGAGAGGAGAGGGGAGGAGAGGGGGGAGGAGAGGGGAGAGGGGGAGGGGGGAGAGGGGGTAAACAAGTTACTTTACTGGACACACACACACACCACCCTGATCCACACACACACCACCCTGATACACACGCACACACACACCACCCTGATCCACACGCACACACACACACCACCCTGATCCACACGCACACACACACCACCCTGATCCACACACACACACACACCACCCTGATCCACACACACACACCACCCTGATCCACACACACACACCACCCTGATCCACACACACACACACACCACCCTGATCCACACACACCACCCTGATCCACACACACACACACCACCCTGATCCACACACACCACCCTGATCCACACACACACACCACCCTGATCCACACACACACACACCACCCTGATCCACACACACACACACACACCACCCTGATCCACACACACACCACCCTGATCCACACACACACCTTGAGGTTCTGCCCGTCGAAGGGCAGGGAGCCGCTGACTAGCGTGTAGAGGATGACCCCCAGGCTCCACACGTCCACCTCAGGACCATCATACTTCTTACCCTGGAGGAGGGGGGAGAGGAGGAGGGAGGAGGAGGAGGAGAGGAGGGGGAGGAGGAGAGGAGGAGGAGGGAGGTATATTCTCACTGAAGAGGTCTGTGTGTGTGTGTGTGGATCAGGGTGGTGTGTGTGTGTGTGTCTCTACCTGGAAGAGCTCAGGGGCGGCGTAGGGGGGGGAGCCACAGAAGGTGTCCAGCTTGTTGCCCAGGGTGAACTCATTACTGAAGCCAAAGTCTGCTATCTTGATGTTCATATCTGCATCCAGGAGCAGGTTCTCAGCCTGGGGGGGAGGGGGGAGGGGAGGGAGACAAAAGAGAGAGAGGAGAGAAAGGCAGATAAATATCAGTTTAATACTGTCAGATCAGGCCCGTGTGTATGTGTGTGTGTGTGGGGGGGGGGGGGGCAGGTGCATGCTGGGTAGAAAGAGTGTGTGTTGAGTTTACTAAACTTTGCGGAGCGAGGAAGGCTGCGTTGCCTGGCAACAGTCGCAGTGGCACAAGGAGCTCACGCACACTCAGCAACGAGATGACATCATCGCTTGACAACAAACACTGTCTCTCTCTCTCTCTCTCTCTCTCTCTCACAGATACAGACAGGTCTGAGGGCCAATTAGCAACAGGAATGTAGGGTGAGGGGGCGGGGCTTACCTTCAAGTCTCGGTGTACTATGTTCTTTTGGTGACAGTACTGCACTGCAGACACAATCTGGAGGGGGTAGGGAGGGAGGGGGGAGGAAGGGAGGGACGGAGGGGGGAGGGAGGGAGGGACGGAGGGAGAGGTGTGACTCTCATATTCTTGTATCACAAATATCGAAATCTGCAACCACACACTCCTAACCAGCTCCACACACACACACACACACACACACACACACACACACACACACACACACACACACACACACACACACACACACACACACACACACACACACACACACACACACACACACACACACACACACACACACACACACACACACACACACACACACACACACACACACACACCTAACCAGGAAGTAAAGAAGTACTAATACTTCTATAGTGTATTTAAGTAGATTTCAGATTTTTCTGGTATCATTAATTTACTATTTATTTTCTGAAAACTAAGCCAGAATGAGGTGTGAAACAAAAGTTTTGAAAGTTTGACTAAATATAAAAAAAAGATTTGGAAAAAATATATAAACTCTGGTGTGTAATAAAAATGTTTCGAAAGGTTTAAAAAGTAAAAAAAAACGTAAAACTTTTGAAAAAAAGGTTAAACTTTTGGTTCAAAAACAGACACTTCATTCACACACTCACCTCACACACACACACACACCTGTCTGAACTTGGCGCGTGCCTCCTTCTCTTTCATCCTGCCGTGAGCCACAAGGTAATCAAACACCTCACCTGGGAGAGGATGAGAGGATGAGAGGAGGAGAGGAGGAGAGGATGAGAGGAGGAGAGGAGTGACAAATGCCATCAGGCTGTATTGAAGATAAAAACCCAGGAACCTTATTTAAGCTGAGGACAGTGGGACTATTTAAGGGGGAGGTATTTAAGTGTTGCACGCTGGCAGGGGTGATTTGAGCGCGTCACACACCTCCACTGGCGTACTCCATCACCAGGTACAGCGTCTTCTCTGTCTCAATCACCTCAAAGAGCTTGACTGTGGGGGAGGAGGGGGGGAGGAGGGAGGGAGGGGAGAAGGAGGTGAGGGAGGAGGTGAGGGAGGAGGGGGAGGAGGGAGGGAGGGGGTGAGGGAGGAGGGGGGAAGGAGGGGGGAGGAGGTGAGGGAGGGGACAAGGAGGTGAGGGAGATGGGGGGAGGAGGGAGGGAGGGAAGAGAGGGGGCAGGAGGAGAGGGGGCAGGAGGAGAGAGGTGGAGGGATAGAGGAAGGGAGGAGAGGGAGAGAGAGAAATTGAAGTAGGGAGGGAGAGAGGGAGATTGGAAAGAGGGTAACAAATAACATGGAAAAAGAGAGGTTCAGATTCATTACATCTATTCATTTGTAATTTAAAATGATTCTCTCATTCATCAACCTTTACCTATGTCAGAATGATTCATTTAGACTCAACTCGGTTTAAATGACTCAATCATGTTAGAATGAGTCATTCATTCATTTAAAACAGACACCATAAGACTCACCTATGGTAAAATGATTCATTCAGACTCACCTATATTTGGATGATTCAACAGCTTCATGATTCTCACTTCCCGGAAAAGCTAAAAGGAGGAAGATAATTAGAACTGAGGTTGTGATTGTGTGTGAGTATGTGTGTGAAAGAGTGTGTGTGTGTGTGTGTGGGGGGGGTGAGTGTGTGTGTGTGGGGGGGTGAGTGTGTGTGCGTGTGTGTGAGTGTGTGTGTGTGTGGGGGTGAGTGTGTGGCGTGTGTGTGGCGTGTGAGTGTGTGGCGTGTGTGTGTGGGGGGGGGTGAGTGTGTGTGTGTGTGTGGGGGGGGGGGGGGGGTGAGTGTGTGTGTGTGTGTGGGGTGAGTGTGTGTGTGTGTGTGTGTGTGTGTGGGGGTGAGTGTGTGTGTTCCCCACCCTGGCCTCTTGAAAGAAAGTAATTGAGGCCCTCTTCCTGTAATTACACTGAACTCTGACAACTACACCACGAGGAGGGAGGGAAAGCAGGGGAGACAGTGAGGGAGATATGGGGGAGGAGGGGGTATGAGGGGGGAGAGACATGTTGGTGTGGCTACAACATAACAGGCGTGTGTGTGTGTGTGTGTGTGTGCACACTCACCTTTTGTAGACTAGAAGAGTTGAGTTGGGTCTTATCAATAATCTTCACCGCCACCTAAGGACAATACATGATATTAGAAACACAGATCACACACACACACACCAACAGAGAGAGAGAGAGAGTCACTATCCATCCTCTCATTCTGATGTCTCTTTGTTCATGGACTCTTTGCTCTCGTTTGGCCCGAGTGTGTGAGTGTGTGTGAGTGTGTGTGTGGCTTCTTGCTAACGGTCATGTGGAGTGTTATCAGGGTGTCAGGCACACACACACAGCTAGCAAGAGCTGAGACTGGAGAGGCGAGGGGGAGACAGACAGACAGAGAGATAGAATGTTGAGTGGTTCCAGTCAAGAGCGAAACATGGAGCATTCACCTCACCCCTCCCCCCTTTCCTCACCCCTCCTCCCCCCTTTCCTCACCCCTCCACCCTTTCCTCACCCCTCCTCCCCCCTTTCCTTCCTCCTACTCTCTCCTCTCCCCCTCCCCTCCCCCTCCCTGACACCAACAGGACAAACAGACCCCAGGCTCAGCACAGGAAGCAGGGACACCAGGACAGGAAGTAACACGACAGGAAGCAGTTCCATCCTGACAGGAAGTGATGCGTTACCTCCTTCCCTGTGAGGACGTGTCGTGCCAGTTTGACCTTGGCGAAGTTGCCCTTCCCGATGGTCTTCAGTAACCGGTAGTTACCGATGTGAGGCGTCTCCTCCGCCGTCGTGGCAACCGAGTTCCGACACCGCGGCATGCTGGGACGGCTCCCGGACTTGGAGTCCGGCTGACGGATAGATGGAGGGGAGGGGGTGGAGGGAGGGGAGGGAGGGAGAAGAGAGAGGGGGAGGAAAAAAAATAGTTAACTTCTCATAGGCACACACACACACACACTTTTCATGCCAGTCATCAGACAGAGTTTCAAGCAGGACAAGCGAGGGTCTCAGAGAACTGTGTGTGTGTGTGTGTGTGTGATCCAAGCAGACAGGTGAAGGGGGATCAGGGTGGCCAACTGGCTCCAGGGAGACCAGACACGACACCCACACTGGCTGTGTGGGTGTGTGTGTGTATAATCTTTGTGTAAACATTAGCCAAGCTGGTGAAGACGGAAGTTACATCACTGACCTCTCTCTCTCTCCCCCTCTCTCTCTCTCCTCTCCCCCTCTTCCTCTCTCTCTCTCCTCTCCCCCTCTTCCTTTCTCTCTCTCCCCCCTCTTCCTCTCTCCTCTCCCTCTCTCTCCTCTCCCCCTCTTCCTCTCTCCTCTCCCCCTCTTCCTCTCTCTCTTTTCATTCTATCATCTCTTTCCTCTACTTATCCACACTCAAACACACCTTTCAGTGATAATTATAGATGTGGACACATTGTGACGACGTCAGTTTTTGTGCTCATTCGACAACTTTGCTGCTAAACGCACACCCACACACACTATTACACACACCCACAGCTTCTAGTACAACAGCAGGTTTAGGCCTACACCTTGCATGCATACCAACACACAGAAACACAAGGCACAAGTGGCACACCCTCTCCCTCTCCCTCTCTCTCTCTCTCTCTCCCTCTCTCTCCCCCTCCCCCCCTCCCTCCCTCCCTCCCTCCCTTCCTCTGTAATACTGGTGCCAGGGCTCTTGTTGAGTTTGGACACGACCCTCATTATCACTGACCTTTAGTAAGGTGCTGAGGATCTCACGCACACACACGCACACACACACACACACTGTCCCAGGTCTACACTTAGACAAACCCCGGTATTCTATGTACACTACATAAATAAGTGGAAGGAACACACACACACCTCTCCTGTCTCTAGGTCGTGATGGCTGTGTTGCCATGGAGATTAGTCATTCACTGGAGCAGCCCCCCCTCCCTCCTTCCCTCTCTCTTTTCTTCTCCCTCCCCCCCTCTCTCCCCCCTCTCTACCTGTCACTTCCTTCATTCCTCACTTCAATCCCTCCCTACATCCATCTGCATCTCTAAACCCATCCTCTAATCTGTTTCTTTTCTCTGACCTGTAAATGTTCTCTCTCTCTCTGCCTTCATTATACCTCTCAGCATCTCACTATCTACCCTGAAACTGCTTCTCACAAAACCTGCCCTCCTCCTCCTCCTCCTCCTCCCTAGCCTCCCTCCCTCCCTCGCCTCCCTCCCTCCCTCCCTCCCTCCCTCCCTCCCTCCCTCCCTCCCTCCCTCCCTCGCCTCGCTCGCTCCCTCCCTCCCTCCCTCCCTCCCTCCCTCCCTCCCTCCCTCCCTCCCTCGCCTCGCTCCCTCCCTCCCTCCCTCCCTCCCTCCCTCCCTCCCTCCCTCCCTCCCTCCCTCCCCTCCCTCCTCACACACAGACAGCTAAGTCAACCCTGAAAGGCTCTAACATGGAGGTGATACACTGTGTCTCAGTCTGCTGTGAGACTGCCCAAATGTGTGTTTGTATGTATGTGTGTGTATGTGTGTGTGTGTGTGTGTGTGTGTGTGTGTGTGTGTGTGTCGGCAGTGTTGCCTGTCACAAGCGAGATCTAAATAAAGACATTCACTTTCTGCTCCAGCAATGTAGATGCGTGTAGGTGTGTGTGTGTGTGTGTGCGTGTAGGTGTGTGTGTAAGCTTGGGTGAGCGTGAACAAGCGGGTGTGTGAACATGTGTTTGGGAGAGTGTGTGTGTCTGTACACAGTGTCAGGCCATGGTGACAGCCACGCTCAGGAACAGATGGACGACAAGATGACAGAGGAAGTGGAAGAACAACGGACTGGTGGCACACACACACACAACTTCCACATAGACTTTGTTAAACACATAAATACACACACACACACACTACACAACAAAATGATGTTAGCAGAGCTCTGAGCTGCTAGCATACATTACCCAGACCTAACCAACAGACACCAGAGACACTGATCAGACATACACAGACGATGAGGGGAGCGAGGGGGGAGCGAGAGAGAGAGAGAGCGAGAGCGAGAGCGAGAGAGAGAGAGAGAGAGGGAGAGAGGGAGAGAGGGAGAGAGGGAGGGAGACAGAGAGAGAGGCGGAAAAATCACACTAAAATGTGAAGCCGAACACACACACACACGTACGTATGACATAAAACGGTAGAAAACGTACAGCTAGACACCCAGAGTAACTGGAAAGGCCAGTTTTCTCCTTCTCTCAGACAATCACAATCACACACACAATTACGCCAGAGGAGCAATTGTGTGTGTGTGTGTGTAACCAGACGCCTCACCTGAAGACACAAAATATTGGGTGATACAAGTGTGTGTGTGTGTGTTCTCAGCCGGCCGTTTATGTCAAAGAAACTGTATTTGAATCCAGCCAATCAGGGAAGGTCTCGCCAGCTCCCTAGCCCACTCCTGATTGGTGTTGCCCCTGATGTCAGGGGGCGGGGCGACGGTCTGCCTGACCAACCTCTAGAGATCTCTGGACCAGGTGAAAACAGCTGGCAGGGAGACCAATACCCAGCTAGAGACAGACAGACAGTCATGATAGAGACAGACAGACAGTCATGATAGAGACAGACAGACAGACATGATAGAGACAGACAGTCATAATAGAGACAGACAGACAGTCATGATAGAGACTGACAGACATGATAGAGACAGACAGACAGTCATGATAGAGACAGACAGACATGATAGAGACAGACAGACAGTCATGATAGAGACAGACAGAAAGTCATGATAGAGACAGACAGGTAGTAATGACCCCCCCCCGCACACACACACTCACCCCCCCCCCCCCCCCCCCACACACACACACACGTAAAGTGGATCGGTGGTGTCAGGTCTCTGGACACACGAACCTGAGAGTTGACACGCTAAGGTGTGAATGTGTGTGTGAATGTGTGTGTGAGTGTGTGTGTGTGTGTGTGTGAGAGAGTCTCCAGTTTGTCTGGACAGACAGAAAGGTCTCCAGGTTAGAAAGACAACCTGCCTCTACGACACGATAAATACACACACACACGCACACAACTACCTACACAAACACACCTACGTACACACACCTCCTTTGAAAACACTGGCTAGTCTAGTTCTGGCCATAAGTGTTCCTTGTTAATTTTCTCCATTCATACCAACATTAGAAAGGATCTGTTCAGAGGCTAGTCATTACCCCACCCCCCCTCCACACCTCTTACTTCTCTCTAGACCATTGATTCTCAACCCTGGTCCTCGAGTACCTGCATGTTTTAGATGTTTCCCTGCTCCGACACACCTGATTCAAATGAATGGGTCGTTATCTAGTTATACAGAAGCATGCTAACGACCCTTCATTTGAATCAGGTGTGTTGGAACAGGGAAATATCTAAAACATGCAGGACAGGGGGTACTTGAGGACCAGGGTTGAGAACCACTGTTCTAGACTACACCTGGTTTTAGCAATCTGCATTCACCTTGCACTGTGAGTCACCATCACAGCAGTAATCAATACCACACACACACATATACACACATGAACGTTGCTCTCAGGAAGTAGTATCTGACATGGGTAGAATGTCCACACACCCAGACCATCCCTATCAGTATAGCTATGGACCCATGGTAACAAAGCATGCTAATAGCAACACACACACTCTCTTTCTCTCTGTCAAAATCATATCCTTCTTTCTCTCCCTTCTCCTTTGACACCGTCTCATCTACACACCCTCCAAAGACAATCTTCACGTTTTTCTCTTCGTGTTCTCTCTTTCATTCTTCACATCTTAGAACGTCTTCCCGCTTGCCATCTTGTCCCTGTTCACACGACCTACCTCCCTCCCACACACACACACAACAAATCAGTGCGTGTTAACGGTTAGGCAGTTCTTAGTCTACACACACAGGCGTGGTGGTGATCGGCCTCTCCTCTTTCCAGGTGACAAACAAACACACACACACCTTCGCGTGACGTCACCGGTGCGCCCTTTAGAAAGCCCTCCAGACCTTCGTCTTGCCCAGATGCCGTTAGTAAACCGGAGATGATCCGAGTTCGGTTAATCTACAGCAGCTCCCTCTCCGCTCAAACCACGAGACCGTGGTCATTACACGACGACGATGATTAGCCGTTGTTTATCTTTAACGATTACGAGAGCTTGGCACAAGTTAGAGAACTGGCTACAAAATACTTAAGAGCTCTTTTAATGATTAGCCACATCAAATGGTTGACGGGCTTCTTTGGGGACCGTGTACGCCAACACAATAGTAAAGACACGCAGCCATTCATGGCCGGATGCTTTCTACGGTGGGAATGTAAGCCGTTAGCCAGCTTGCTTGATATATGTAAGAATAGGTTATGATCAACGTTAAACAAAAGCAATTTACCAGACCAGATACTTAAAACTCAAGTTTGCGGTTGTATTACCTCGGCGTGATGTGATCAAGCTTGACTAATTCACTGTGTGGTATGAGAATGCGGTCACACGGTACAATGATGCCATGAAAATAATCAAATTCTATGACTCAGTCAACAAAAACTAGAGACTAACCAGTTGACGAGCTTTCCGAATTGCAAACCCCTCTCAAGTTTCTGGCAAGCTTTAAAACTGAAAGGAACATTGTACAAACGCCACTAAAAAGCAAAGTGAAAGATTAGAAGTTAGACTACGTTATGGGGGCTGAAACTTACCTGGCTAGACGAATTTTCAATGACAGCCAGCAATGGCGCTCTGGTCGACATCTTCAAGGATTTAGAAAAACCGGGGGTCTGGGAGAGACGAATAAAAAAGTTCAGGCTACTATGTTCATCTAGCCAGCTTCTGAGATAGCGAGGGACCCCAAATATTCACAACTTGGAGGAAAAAGTTGTTCCTTTGCTGGCCAGATAGCTAGCCAGCCAGCAAGCCACACGACTCGCTCCGTGTGTTCAACAAGTTGATTCCCTCATTAGCCAGCGGTTTGCTAAGTTAGTCAGCTAGCTAGCTGCAGGTACACCTCCCATAGCGACGAGAAAAGAGTAATTTCCCGAAACTGAAAGAAACGTTCAAACCGAGAGTTGGTGGTTGACAAGTGTAATTCCGTTTTCCAATCCTAGGAAAGCGAACGCTGCCAAGTTTAACTGATAAGGAGCGTTACTAGCTAGCAAGCTAATAAAAGTCCCTAAAAAATCTGATGAGCTATACGTTTAAGTGGAGTCAAAGTCCAAATTGAATGCTAACCACTTGGCTAGCAAGTGCGACAACCTCAGCTGTCAAAAAAACCCGCTGGCGCTATCAGTGTCTATTCCAAGAGCTAAAAATCAAGTCCGAGGACTTCAAAACTTCAGGCCAAGTGGCCCCGGTGTCGACCTTCCTTGCGGTTGTAGAGAAAATCCAAATCTTTCCGGTTGGTCATCCAGTCTCTGTTAGAAGAATGTCATAATAGTGTCCCCACTCTGTTCCTACCGACATAACCAGTTGAACATTCCGCCTTTGTTTTTCAGCTAAAACGGGTTCATTTCTATGCGTCTGCAAACGGCAGATCACGTTTGCTAGCTAACGTTACTGGCCAGCAAAAATCCACCAAAATCCACGGAAATCACCGTCTTCCCGATTGCGTGATTTGAATAAGGTCGTTCAACTGCTACACTGCTGCAGTGTGTTGGTAAAAATTCCCGGCGTTTTACCAGTGCCCGGTTGATTTCCGTGGGGCGTATAAACGATTTAAGTTCTACAATCCATTCTTGGCAACAGGGCTTTTTCCGATTCCTCGGTGGACTGGGAGTGCGTGTCAACGGGCGAGTGAGGCAGAGCTGCGCCCGAATGCAGCCTATGCGCACGATCTACCGATACCGGAACAAGAGCAAGCAAACATGGCTGCTTGCACCACGACTGGGGAGAGGAGGGAGGCGCGCGGTGGGAGTGCGCGTTCAAAGTTCGGACAGAATCGGTTCCATTCGGAAAATCCACAGGTGTTCGTTAGTGCCACCAGCGCACGATTTTAAAAGCGGGTGTAAAAATGTTCACTAGACTTAAGAACGGTGTTGAAACGTTATAAGCTGTCACCATAGCAACGACACTTGACAGGTTCCTACAATCCACAACCGGGAGAAAAACGTTCAGCCACATTATTCAGTGAAGATCACTGACGGTAGTCTGTACTGCCACCTTGAGTCGTGACGTAGGGTTTGACAGGTGATGCACGTGTATCTGGTGTCGCTTTCTCTCGTTGACTTTGCTTACGGAAATTTGCTAAACTAAGGAGTTTCTTAAGTTGCCTTAAGGAGACATGTAATACCAACGAACCTATCAAATATAATTTGGAAAAATATTGATGTACATTGCTCTATTATTTGGTGATAAAGCAATATTGGAAGTATTAAAATCATTAACATTTAAAATAACTGATCGTAGAGTCTCAATCCTTCCACAAGTCCAAAGTAATGCTGCAAGCAAGTCAACAAACTCCACTTCCACAGCACAAAAACAGATTAACGAAAGCACAAACTCAACAATTGTTTAAACTATATTTTTTAATAAAAGGTCCCTCCCAGTCTCTGATTACAGAAGAAACAAGATGGTAGAAACCTGTCTGTTTTCACTCTGTTAAAACATTCACCTGAGGGACAAGATGGTAGAAACCTGTCTGTTTTCACTCTGTTAAAACATTCACCTGAGGGACAACTTGAACATATAAAAATATCTAGGTAAAAAAAAAATATATATTGATCAAGCCTTTAAAACCCTTTTTGTTGTTACAACCTCCTGTATCGGCCAGTACAGTCCAGAAACATCAAACATTTAAATACTTTAACATCGCATAGTTTAACAGTTTAGAACAAAAACACAAAATATGTATATTTATAAAAAATACAAATAGAGAGTCTAATTTGTCCCCCATTTCCCTGAAGCACTTTCAGTAGTTCTTAGCTTTTATCCATCAGTTCGTGCTCGGCAACCGTCGTCAGGTCGGAATAGAAATTCCCCTCGTTGTCTCCGCCCCCGAACACCAGCAGGGTTCTATTGGCCCCGCCCTCCTCTCCCTCCCCCGAGAGGCGGTTGGCCGTTGTCATGGTGATGATGGAGTGGCCGGCGCGAGGCACGGAGAGCTGAGGGTGGAAAACCTCAGTCCAGCTGCTGGTCTCTGGAAAAGGAAACAGGAAGTGGTCATCGAGAGGACAGGAAGTGGTTGAAAGGAGGAGTTGGTGAAGTTTACTACCTCCCCCTCCCCCCCCCCCCACCCCACACAGACTCTCCCTATCTACCCCCCCTCCCCCTTACTTCTCCCCCCCCCCTCACCTGTGTTGAAGATGAAGGTGTCGGTGAGGGCGTGCTGGCCGTCGTACCCCCCGTGGAGCAGGAACCTGGATCCTGAGAGGGGGGCGTTGCCGTGCCAACACCGGGCAGACGGGGCGCGGCCCGACGTCCGCACCGCGCTGAACTCCATCAGACCTGGGAGGAGACACGGGGGTGGGGGCTGTGATGGGTGGAGCTGTGTGTGTGTGATGGTTGTAGCTATGTGTGTGTTTGTAGGCTGTGTGTATGTATTTATCTACAGGAGTGTGTGTGTGTGTTTTACCCAGGTCCAGCATGTACATGTCATTGTAGCAGACAGGTGTGTCCCAGCCGCCAAACATGAAGATTTTACCCCCCAGCACACAGGCAGAATGACTGCAGAGAGAGAGAGGGGGAGGAGGTGGAATATCTGTGTTCATATAGCAGTCAACAACCTTTTTGGTGCCAATGTGAGTAGGCACAGTAGAGAGAGAGACAAAGAGAGGTAGAGAGAGGGAGGTAGAGAATAGACAGAGAGGTAGAGAGAGAAAGAGAGAGAGACAGAGAGGGAGGTAGAGAGAGAGAATGGAAGAGGCCATACTGTCATTAACTTAGGAGTGCTAGCATTCTGCTGTGTGTGTGTGCACACGCTCAACTCACCCTGAGCGTGGGGCAGGCTTGTCGCCCATGACAATGGGCTGGTACCATATTGAGAGCTGGGGGTCGAAGATGTAGAGAGAGTCGCTGCAGCCATCAGGCTCTGGGTGGGGGCGAGGAAACACCCCCCCTAGGACAAATAGTTCGCCCCGGAACATACTACAGCTGTGGTAGGCTAGGGGGGGGACCTTACCCTGGGCCTGAGGAGAGGAGAAGAGGATGTGTACTGTGTGTGTACGTGTGAGTGTGTGTAATGTGTGTACTGTGTGTGTGTGTACATGTGAGTGTGTATGTACCTCCACTGTGCTCCACCTCCAGCTCTGCGTGTCCAGGATGTGAACATCGTTGAACCACTTCCTGTTCTTGGAGCCGCCGAACACGAAGATTCGTCTGGAGTCGGGGTCGTAGGTCGCCGTGTGGCCAATCCTGGCCTCCGGGGTGGGGCCTTCCGCCAGCGTCTCCGCGGCAACCCAGGACATGTCCTCTGATTGGGTGCGAAGGGGACAGGAAGTGAGGTGTCGGTCAGCGGGAAGTCTGTTGTGTATGTGGTCAAGTGTGTGGGTATACTGTGTGTGGTATGTATATATATTTGTGTGCGTGTCTAAACCCACCTGTACACAGCTTCCACATAGGGTCCTTACAGAACTGCATCCTACAGCCCTGTCCTCCAATCAGGATGGCTGTCTGGGGGTCGATCAGACACATACTCTGACCCCAGCGACCTGACGGACCAGCCAATGAGGCTGCAGGGAGCGAGGGAGGGTCAAAGGTGAGAGGGTACCAGGAAGTAGGCTGCATACACACATGGAGAATCTCTTTCCGACACACAGTGATATACACTCTCCCCCCCTACACACTCTCTGTCCCTCCCTCCCTCACCTACCAGTCTGTGTGGGAGTCTTGGCCTGTCTCCCCCGACCCCTGGGGGGGTTCTGAGAGGTGCGGGTCACACCCCCCTGCTGGAACAGCCTGGTCTGACCCCCCTTGCCGTGACCTTTGACCCTCCTGAGCGGGGTGGATCTCTGCGGCGAGTCGTCGTTGGGACCCATGTTCTCCTCTTCCTCCTCTCTCCTCCTCTTCCCCTCCCGGACAGCAGGGGGCGCCACAGAGCACTGGAGCAGAGCACAGCACACTCACTACAGGGCTCTACTGAAACGTTCTGCCTACGGGACATCTGTTGCCGGGTAGATTTCAAACGTTATATCTTTTCGTCCCTACAAAGTTACGACACAAACTTAGGAGAAACTGACTGATTAGGTTTCATTGGATTCTTCAGATCACACAACCGTGGTGATCGTGTCGCTTGATACATGAGTTATGTTCAAACTGGAGGAGAGACAGAGAGAGAGACAGAGAGAGAAGCTACTTGAGCTTATTGAGACTCGGCCGGAGGCTGCGTCTCACCTCTGGAGTGAACTCCTTCATGGCCAGGGTAACAGCTGGCTCAGAGAGGTCTGCTTTCACCTGGAGGAGGGGAGGGAGGAGGGGAGGGAGGAGGGGAGAGGGAGCAGTGTGAAGGGGAGGAGGGCAGACGAGGAAGAGGAAGGAGAGGAGGAAGAGAGAGCAGGGATAATTCGGTCAGTTAATGTGAAGATGGATGCATGAATGAAGGGATGAATGGAGGGATGTACGGAGGGGTATTTACCAGGTCCCCTCCTTCCAGGGTGATGGTCAGCATCGCCCCCTCTGTCCAGCTCTCCTCCTCCCACCTCTCCCAAGACAGACACCTGGAGCACAGGGCAGGTACAGACAATGTCACTAGTGTGTGTGTGTGTGTGTGTGCACATCAGAAAAAGATAATCTTTGGAATAAATATTTACATGTCTTCCCCTCACCACCCCTCAAAGCGATGCAACGGTTGCACGTATGAAGTACTTTGTTCATCAATTCAATCTGTTCACTGAACTAAAATGTGCAAAAGACCAATGAGCTACATGAGCGACATGATACAGGTGTGTTCCAGGGGTGATATTGACCTACTTGTTGTATGGCGTCAGTTTCCCGATTGTGATCGGTACTCGGTTCGCGTCGTTCAGCTCCGCGTTGACGCAGATGCGCTCGCCCCACCGGCCACTGGAGAACAGCACCACCTGCCGGGCATCAGCTGGTACTGCAACACACTTCCAGGCTGACCCATTGGCGCTGCGATAAAAAGTTGTATTTTTAGTTGGTTGTAACATTCCTGGCAAATTTACGCTAGATTTGAATGAGCACGTTTAGGTAATGATCGCTGAATCGCGCACTTGGTCTTTCGATATTTTAATCGACATGATATTATAGCTTAAATGTATTTTCTGTGCAAATGTGACGCTCGTGTTCTTGCTAGCTAGAAAACAAGAGCCTCACGTGCTTTTAACACTGCAACGACCCTGCAAACATGACAAACTGATATCATTCAAATACTTCTTTCAAAGAAAAATCACTTATTTGTAAATGCACAACACAAGTGCGCCACTATGCATGCAGTGAACTTTACCATAGAAGTTTACGGGGCGCTTCGTTGATTCCGAAAACGACGAATACCCCAAAATCATCCATCTTGCGTTTCCTTCCAGAAGCAAAGAAGGTTTGCTCGCTAGGAAATATATGTTACCCGCGCCTCACTGTAACAAAAAAAGCGCAAAACGTAATGTACTGTTGTTGCTCCATACGTCTCCCGCCACCGTTGTCCATAAAATTATGAATGCCGCGCCAACAAACAGTTCAGGAACTTTGGTGTCAGTCACCAGCCAATCAGAGGCTTTAGTTTGGCCGCGTCGGTTCAACGCGTGTGTGTTCAAGAGCCGAAGTTGTAGTAGGGATTAAGTACTGTTTATAATTACAGGTTAACAAACAGTCAGTAGGCTATGCTTTCTCAGATTCCTCCGCACTCATTACATTATAATTAATCAACCTGTTGACTTGTGTCATTCGAGTCGACACTTTCAGGTAACAACATTTTAACATCCTATTTACATATTCTACTTTATGCAAAGCATCCAATCCCAATCAGAGTTGACAAACCAGAGTTGACAAATGACGTCATTCGCCAACGGATTACATCTGTTTATAATTAAGACAAATATATTATATTCATTCATACCAGTCGAGCTGTTTATTTCGTATTTTGTCCAAGAGTACTAGACAGTGTAAAAAGACAGGAGAAAGTATTTATCTCACATTTTATGGGTGCGTGCTCTAGGTGTACTGAATGCACAGCATTTTGTTTATGTTTAGAAATGTGTGGGAGTTAAAGGAAGAGAGAGTGAGTATTCTTAATATTTGTAGCGGACTCGGACTGCACAAAGTCAGCACGAGCCCACGTAGGGAGGAGACAGCGATACCCAAGGAGAGGGAGCGAAGCAGAAATATATCGTTATTGTAGCGGTCATTTATATCAATTACTCGCGATTCGTCTATAGGTTGAATGAACAGGTAAGAATTTTATTATTATTTTGTAGTTTTTATTTATTTTATTTATTAAGTCTTACGTTTTTTACTTTCGTTTTTAACATATCCGCCCAAACTATTACACATTTCTCAACCCAACGCTCTATAGGCTAAATCATCTTGCGTCAGTCCATTTCTAGATTTAGGCGGTGTCAAAAAAGTTTTTATTCTCATTAAATAGCCGAAGTGTGTGTTGTACATGCGCCTATTGTTTCTCAAGGTTATGACTCGCTTTACTCAAAGATGTGTAGTCTTGTATAGCATACAGTCTGTTAGGGACCTAGCCTGAAGTCCTCCTTCCTCTATCTACTTTCCCCCTCTCTCTTCTTATCTTGACTCTTCTGCTGCGCTCTGCTCTCGTTCTCCTACCCCTCTCACTTCCACCACTCCTGCCTGTAAACTAACTTTAGATAATTCACTCACATTATAAATAGTTGATCAAGCAACCGGAACATTAAAATATTGTGGAAGCCACCACTGACGTTTAATATTTTAGAATTTCTCTCCCTTTGAGTTGTACTTTGGGGTCTATTTTAGCATGACCATATTCTGATTTTCCAAAAAGAGGACAAGGGGCAGTACTAGACATCAGTCAACAGCTTAACATGTGGTTTCCATAATACTAAAACGGGTGATTCGAGAGTTTCATTTTCAATCAGATAAATCAATAATCATAATCCATTTTCATAATTTCAACGGTAAGATGTCAATTTCCACGTCACTACCAGGATGATTGTATTTTTTTTATTCAGCAATAATAACAACTAATTATTGCACACATATTTTACATTTAGTCATTTTAGCAGACGCTCTTATCCAGAGCGACTTACAGTAAGTACAGGGACATTCCCCCGAGGCAAGTAGGGTGAAGTGCCTTGCCCAAGGACACAACGTCAGTTGGCATGACCGGGAATCGAACTGGCAACCTTCAGATTACTAGCCCGATTCCCTAACCACTCAGCCACCTTACTCACATATATTTAAAAACTGATCAAATCACAGTTGTGGCCATTCTAGTATTCATGTTTTCTTTCACAGACTGACTGTATGGAGAGCCCGGGCTGTAACTGTCTATGACGGGGAACCAGGAGAACCAGAGGAACCAGGGGAACCAGAGGAACCAGAAGAACCAGGGGAACCAGAGAGACCATGGCGAGCACTCAGCAGTTCGCTCTGGAGTACCTTCAGAATGGCCGCAGGTCCCTCGAGACCCACCTCCAGAACCCCTCCATGGTGACGGAACAACTGAGAGATCTCAACATCGTCCCAGAGAAGGTGCTGCGAAAGGTCAGGTCGTTCAAGAAGAGGTTGTCCCAGACGAGAGTGCTACTCAACGAGGTCACCAAGAGGGGAGAGGTTGCCAGTTATGAGCTGTTGAAGATTCTGTACGAGAACAGGCACAAAACATTACCCAGAACCCAGTCCAAGCTGGGCCCAGATCTACACCAGTGGATCAGCTGCTTCTCCTTTACCGAGGACCCTGATTTACAGAGTAGTCCAGCTTCAGGTAGGCCTGGCAACCTGCTAATCTGTAAAACCTACTGTAACATTTTAAAGTGCTGCGTATGAGATGGCAATTGTTTTGGTGTGTGGCAATACACCAAAACAAGTCATCTAAGTGTAGTTTTATCATCCTGAAATGTAAAATTATGGGCATTCTGGTGTATCACCAAGCCTTTGCATCAATGCTATTTTGTACTGTGACAACCTCATTACATGAACTCTTATAGAAAGACTGAATTTGTAAAATTGTTGTCTTTGTCAGACCTTGGGCCGTGCGAGAGATACAGGAAACAGCTGAAGATGAAAGCAACAGAAGTGGTCCAAGCGAAGCTGGACCGCAGCATGAACTTCCTCAGAGACAAGTGGAAATCCAAAATACACAGATGTGTGTATTTTGTGTCAAGGAACACTTTTTATTTCACCAGGCACTGCGAAAGTAACAAGTTATTTATTTATTTTTTACTGCCATGCATGTGGTTTTGTAAAAAAAATGAAACTGTTTGTTGTTTAAGATCTCGATAAAAATGACACTCGTAATAGTGCAGTGGCTTTATAAAATTGTAAAGATGCCCCACATTAGGAGAATACCTTGTAAAATGGACAAGACTTAGAAAGTTCTCAGAGGAGAATCATACTTCATCTAGTTAACAAGAGGGAGGTATTGGACTTGGTGTGATTTCATGACCACTGATACTAAACTCAGATGGCTGAGCGGTGAGCGAGTCGGGCTAGTAATCTGAAGGTTGCCAGTTCGATTCCCAGCCGTGCCAAATTACGTTGTGTCCTTGGGCAAGGCACTTCACCCTACTTGCCTCGGGGGAAATGTCCCTGTACTTACTGTAAGTCGCTCTGGATAAGAGCGTCTGCTAAATGTAAATGTAATCTAAATGTAAACTGTTTAGAGATGAACAAATCAGTCTCCTTATTTAGGATACTCGTATGTACAGGTTCAGGGATAGTGTTAGTTCTGCCTCTACTGAGGACTTAACAAAGTTTCATCTCCTGCCCCCCGTATCAGAAAACAACGTTTCCAGTGACGGTAAACACGGACTACGATGGATCAACACGTTATGCAACATAATAGAACAACTGAAGAAAAAAGAGATGAAGAAGTTGAAGGGATTGATGAACAGCTTGGAGACACACGACCCCATTCCGAAGAGTTCCCTGGAGAAGGCGAAGGATGCTGTGACCCTGGCCGACCTCATGGTGGCCACATGGGGCACGGGGGGCTCCATTTTGGTCACTAAGGAGTTAATGGGAAAATTACCTCGCAATGATCATGCTGTAACCTCATTGCTGAATCCCTTCCTGGTCGCGGCCTAGGTTACTGTTGCCAGGGGCAACTCTGACCTATAGAAACAGAACTCTACATTATGGTAGCTAACAGGAGCTCCTTAAAACTAAATTAATATGCAAACGATTGTTATTATTATCATTATTACTGTTATGATGATTATAGGGATAACTAGTTGTGTACTAATGACATCATGTGTTTCCCATATTTTATATTACATACAGCAGAATAATGCACCTGTTTACACAAAGCTCAGATCTCAGGATACGGTGCTTCTAGGTTCAGTTTTATATTTACATTTACATTTAGTCATTTAGCAGACGCTCTTATCCAGAGCGACTTACAGTAAGTACAGGGACATTCCCCCCCGAGGCAAGTAGGGTGAAGTGCCTTGCCCAAGGACACAACGTAATTTTGCACGGCCGGGAATCTAACTGGCAACCTTCTGATTACTAGCCCAACTCCCTCACCGCTCAGCCACCTGACTCTCTCTTTCATAAATGTTTATAAAAGTATACATGATAATTATTTATTGGAAGCTGTCATTAAAGGTGCTGTAAAGCAAATTCCATGTTTTGCTTCTCAGTACATTATATACGTGTGAAATGAGTTGCTGAAAGCATGTGCAAAGCGCGAAAACTTTGTTGCACTGAAATGTGGAGTTAGACCGTTGAACAGTTTCTCAACCGTTTTCAGCTCAGGTTTTGTATAGGCGGGGCAAAACCCAACCTATCTATGTCACAGCGACCTATCTACGTCAGATCACAGACGGTTGCATTCTGTTACTCTGCTGGTACGATGCAAAGACAAGGTAATTAACACATAAAACACTTAGAGACTGCAGGTAGGTCTGTTCTTATATCTGCAATTGATTTAGCTAGTGTTGCTGTTGTTGCTAAATTCAATAAATTCGAGGGGGTGGAGCTTCAGCTCCTTCAGGCGACACGCCCCCCCAGTCTCAAGCAGAGAAGACTGCTGATTTTCTCAAGATTTCGAAGCCTAATTTAACATACTTGTCTGTGTTTTTTCATTCTAATTTGGATGGGTAGTTGACAACACATTCTTCTGTGGTGTGATGAACTTAAAACTCATTTTCAGTTCTAGTTTACAGCCACTTTAACTGGGTAATTTCATGACCACTGATATTGAAATATGTGAGTCTGTACTTTATTTATTTTTTCCTTTAGTAGTTTAGATTTGTTAATATGTGCCTCAAATCGGATGGACTCAATAATCGCTTTAAATAAATGTGCAATAACTTTTCAACTGTTTCACTCTTATTTTCAAGGACCTCAGTGATCTAACAGTGCAATCAGTGTCGTTCCCCTTGTTCAATGTAGCTTATTGTAAAAAGAAAAGTATAATTAAAAAAAATCTATGTAATAATACAAATTACCATGGTTTCATTTACAAATTTGCTTTCAATTGAGTTCTAAACGTTTCGTAACGTTCTGCTGCTCTTGAACGCACCCCGCCAAACTGCTTCGAAAGGGCTTCTGGGATTGGACGCTGGTACCGTTTTCTCGAAAGAACCGCAAAGATGATGGTAAGTAGCTTAGCAATTCATGCTCCGTTTATATTTACCAAATCCATGTCCATCCTAAGGATTACCTCAAATCATACGTTTGCAAACAACATGCATCGATAAATAGTTATGTTCCCAATCAGATGAAGCTAATATTTTAGTCAAAAGTACATGTGACGGAGTTCGCTGTTATCTTGATGCTAGTTAGCATCTTGTCGCATCAATGGGCGTGTAAGACGTTCTTGCTAGCTAGACATGTTTGCAAGAATAAACCCTACGTGTAAACTTATAAAGACATAGCAACAGTTTGTCTACCAAACACATGTGGTACTTATCATAGACATGGCTTTATCGCAATTCCCGTAGACATTGGGTATAGCTGCAGCTACGAACATAAGCAATACAGAACACACCGGCTTTGTCCGTATTATGACAATGCGTTTCGACAACACCAGCCACTGGATAGCTTCCTAGTTGGCTAAGTTAGCGGATGCTACCTTTCTAGGCGATTGCTTCTGCGATGTCTACTTTCAATAGGCTTCTTCTAAATTTTAAACAAAAACGTAGTTAGCGTTCAAGAAGTTTGGCATGTCTTCCCTGAAACGTCGCTAGATAACGCGCATCTTATTGTCTTGGAAACGTAACAGTAAAAGTTTGCTGTCAGGTTGTTGCGATTGAGAAGGATTTAGAAATCTAAGAAAGTAAATTAGCAAATCCTAAACGTATTACTTGGCTACCCATTAGCATGTGCGCTAAATCGTCTCTTATGCAGGAGACTGAGGGTGAATGACAGCTGATGCACACGAGCAGAGTTAGAGGAACAAAAGCGCCACGCCCGAAACGGGGTACACGAGGACTTTAACTGTCTGATTCTGAATATAGGATTTTTTGTGTGCAAAACTACAGCCACGTAGGCTGGTTTGTCGCTAGCAGTACTTTGTTTAAATGTTGCCCTGGAAACGTTTGCCAGTTTGGGACGTTCTCATGTCGTAGGATTTGACACACAAGTGATGTTGTATAAAACGCACTGAATCCACATCTCCTCTTCCTAACCCTTTCCTCCCACCTCTCACCCATCTCTCTCCTCACCACCCCATCCTCTCTCCCCCCCCAGCCCACTCCAGTAATCCTGTTGAAGGAGGGGACCGACACGTCTCAGGGCGTTCCCCAGCTCGTCAGCAACATCAACGCCTGTCAGGTGATCGCTGAGGCGGTCCGCACCACCCTGGGGCCCCGGGGCATGGACAAGCTGATGGTGGACAGTAGAGGTACACACACACACGCACACACACACACACACGCACACACACACACGCTGTACAGATATATGTGGAGGAACACACATAGACGGGTGTGTGTGTGTCCAGGCAAAGCCACCATCTCCAACGATGGAGCCACCATCCTGAAGCTGCTGGACGTGGTTCACCCTGCGGCCAAGACCCTGGTGGACATCGCTCGCTCCCAGGACGCTGAGGTGAGGGAGGGTCGAGGAGTGTGTGTGTGTGTGTGTGTGTTGACATCGCTTGCTCCGAGGGTGAGGGAGGAGTGTGTGTTGGCTGGCTGATTGGAGCGTGTGTAGATGGTGTGTGTCAGGGAACATCCTGGTGTGCATATCTTTGTGTGAGTGTTAATCTGTGTGTGTGTGTCAGGTGGGTGACGGCACCACCTCGGTGACGCTGCTGGCAGCCGAGTTCCTGCGGCAGCTGAAACCGTACGTGGAGGACGGCCTCCACCCTCAGACCATCATCAGAGCCTTTCGCAGCGCCACACACCTCGCCGTCGCCAAGATACGCGAGATCGCCGTCACCGTCAAGAAGGACGACAAGAAGTAGGAGCAGCCATAGACACACACACACAAATATCCACACACACACACACAAATATCCACACACACACACACATATCCGCACACACAGAGATATAGTTTCACACACACAGACATCATGAGTCTTTCCTTCACCCTCCTTCCTTCCTCCCCCCTCCTCCAGCGAGCAGAGGCAGCTTCTGATCAAGTGTGCGTCTACAGCCATGAACTCCAAGCTGATCGCAGGGCAGAAGGTGTTCTTCTCCAGCATGGTGGTGGACGCCGTCACCATGCTGGACGAGCTGCTGCCTCTCAAGATGATCGGCATCAAGAAGGTCCAGGGAGGAGCGCTGGAGGTCAGGACCTCTCCTCTTGTCTGCTCCTCTTGTCTGCTCTATCATCTCCTATCTTCCCTTTCTCCTTCACGCTCCTCTTTCCTTCCTTCCTTCCTCTATCTTTCCTTTCTCCTCTCTTATCTTCCCGTTCTCTCCTTCTCTTTCTCTCTCTCCCTCTCTCTCTCCCTCCTTCTCTCCCTCTCTTTCTCTCCCTCTCTTTCTCTCCCTCTCTTTCTCTCCCTCTCTTTCTCTCCCTCTCCTTCTCTCCCTCTCCTCTCCTTCTCTTCTTCCCCTCATGTCTCTTCTCCCCCCTCCAGGACTCCCAGCTGGTGGCTGGCGTAGCGTTCAAGAAGACCTTCTCCTACGCTGGCTTTGAGATGCAGCCCAAGCGTTATGACAACCCCCGCATCGCCCTGCTCAACGTGGAGCTGGAGCTGAAGGCTGAGAAGGACAACGCAGAAGTCAGAGTCAAGTCTGTCCAGGTCAGGACCCCCCCCCCCCCACACACACACCCCTACACACACACCCCTACACACACACACACACCTACACACACACTCTGACCCCTCCCCCCCCCACAGGAGTACCAGGCCATCGTGGATGCAGAGTGGAACATCCTGTACGACAAGCTGGAGAAGATCCACAGCTCAGGGGCCAAGGTGGTTCTGTCCAAGCTGCCCATCGGGGACGTGGCCACGCAGTACTTTGCAGACAGAGACCTGTTCTGTGCTGGACGCGTCCAGGAGGAGGACCTCAAGAGGACCATGATGGTGAGGCACACCTGTGTGTGTGTGTGCGTGTGTAACATTTACAATTAGTCATTTAGCAGACGCTCTTATCCAGAGCGACTTACAGTAAGTACAGGGACATTCCCCCGAGGCAAGTAGGGTGAAGTGCCTTGCCCAAGGACACAACGTCAGTTGGCATGACCGGGAATCGAACTGGCCACCTTCGGATTACTAGCCCGATTCCCTCACCGATGAGCCACCTGACTCCCAAACACACCTGACGTGTGTTTGGCTGTGGCAACTGTTCAGGGTGTGTGTGTAACGTGCACCTTGTCTTCCAGGCCTGTGGGGGCTCCATCCAGACCAGTGTGGGCGCCATGACGACAGACGTCCTGGGTCAGTGTGAGCTGTTTGAGGAGGTGCAGGTGGGAGGGGAGAGGTGAGCACCATCTGCTTCACTTGGTGTTTTTCTTATTTGGGTCTAAATCTGTGTGTTTACAGTCTGTCCCTAGAGTGCATGGTCATGGGGGGATCTGAGGTCGGGTTCTTAACCCTCCTCTCTCTCCCCTCCTCTCTCCTCCCCCTCCTCTCTCCTCCCCCTCCTCTCTCCTCCCCCTCCTCTCTCCTCCCCCCCCCCCTCCTCTCTCCTCCCCCCCCCCCAGGTATAACTTCTTCCGGGGGTGTCCGAAGGCCAAGACCTGCACCATCATCTTGAGGGGCGGAGCAGAGCAGTTCATGGAGGAGACGGAGCGCTCTCTACACGACGCCATCATGATCGTACGCAGGGCCATCAAGGTAAACTCTCACACACACACTTAAACATGACATCATGATCGTACGCAGGGCCATCAAGGTAAACTCTCACACACACACTTAAACATGACATCATGATCGTACGCAGGGCCATCAAGGTAAACTCTCACATACACACTTAAACATGACATCATGATCGTACGCAGGGCCATCAAGGTAAACTCTCACACACACACTTAAACATGACATCATGATCGTACGCAGGGCCATCAAGGTAAACTCTCACACACACACTTAAACATGACATCATGATCGTACGCAGGGCCATCAAGGTAGGCTGAGCAAGCGAACAAGACACACAGCTTAACGTGTGTGTGTGCTCTCTCTCCTCCAGAACGACTCCATCGTGGCGGGGGGCGGGGCGATCGAGATGGAGCTGTCTCGCTTCCTGAGGGATCATTCTAGAACCATCCCGGGGAAACAGCAGCTGCTGATTGGTGCGTACGCCAAAGCCCTGGAGATCATCCCTCGCCAGCTCTGCGACAACGCCGGCTTCGACGCCACCAACATCCTCAACAAGCTGAGGGCCAAGCACGCACAGGTACACACACACACACAGCTGAGGGCCAAGCACGCACAGGTACACACACACACACAGCTGAGGGCCAAGCACGCACAGGTACACACACACACAGCTGAGGGCCAAGCACGCACAGGTACACACACACACAGCTGAGGGCCAGGTACACCCACACACACACACTCTTTGATCTGCACTAGCACCTTTACCTCTCTGCACACGCTCACTCTTAAGCTCCGCCCCCCCAGGGAGGCATGTGGTACGGCGTGGACGTGAACAACGAGGACATCGCTGATAACTTCGTGGCGTGCGTGTGGGAGCCCGCCATCGTGCGCATCAACGCCCTGACGGCCGCCTCGGAGGCTGCCTGCCTCATCCTGTCTGTGGACGAGACCATCAAGAACCCCCGCTCCACCGTGGACGGGCCCCCCGGGGGAGGCAGGGGGCGGGGCCGCGGACGACCCCACGCTCACTAGGCATGCTAGCGACCCCTGACAACCTTTCGACCTGACCCTTTCCACCTCTGACCTTTGACCCCTCTACTCCTGACCTCTGTTACCCCTCCGACCCCCTCCACTCATCTGGAGCCTGGGTCTAGCTTCAGTCAGTTCATGTGGGGAGTTTAGGGGTGTTTGATTTGGGACCAGAGACATCCCCACCATACTCCAGTCAAGGGAGGAAAAGGTAGTTTTTTTTCTTTGTACGCTTGTCAACTGTCATAACTGTCAAAGAGCACTGATTGGACGAGGAGACGTTCTAGAAGCGTTGGCTGTTGGTCGTCTTGTGTGGATCTGTATTTATTGGATCATTTCAAACGAATAAAATTCCCTCGTCACAACCGACTCCTGTTATGTTTCAGAATATAAACATATTTTTTTATAGTTATTTATGAACACAGGCTTACACAAGGGACAAGTATGATTCCTGATACGTAGTTAATATAGGGTAATGGTCAAATATTCAAAGTATTTGTTAATTGTGTACGATGCTAAATCATTTCACACTCACTGGCTTAAACTGGGTTGTCAGAAGGGAGGAGGGTGTGGATGGAGAGATGGAGGGAGTGAGGGATGGAGGGAGTGAGGGATGGAGCGAGTGAGGGATGGAGCGAGTGAGGGATGGAGCGAGTGAGGGATGGAGCGAGTGAGGGATGGAGCGAAGTGAGGGATGGAGCGAGTGAGGGATGGAGCGAGTGAGGGATGGAGCGAGTGAGGGATGGAGCGAGTGAGGGATGGAGCGAGGTGAGGGATGGAGCGAGTGAGGGATGGAGCGAGTGAGGGATGGAGGGAGTGAGGGATGGAGGGAGTGAGGGATGGAGCGAGTGAGGGATGGAGCGAGTGAGGGATGGAGGGGAGTGAGGGATGGAGCGAGTGAGGGATGGAGCGAGTGAGGGATGGAGCGAGTGAGGGATGGAGCGAGTGAGGGATGGAGCGAGTGAGGGATGGAGCGAGTGAGGGATGGAGCGAGTGAGGGATGGAGGGAGTGAGGGATGGAGCGAGTGAGGGATGGAGCGAGTGAGGGATGGAGCGAGTGAGGGATGGAGCGAGTGAGGGATGGAGGGAGTGAGGGATGGAGGGAGTGAGGGATGGAGGGAGGTGAGGGATGGAGCGAGTGAGGGATGGAGCGAGTGAGGGGATGGAGCGAGTGAGGGATGGAGCGAGTGAGGGATGGAGGGAGTGAGGGATGGAGGGATGGAGGGATGGAGGCGAGTGAGGGATGGAGCGAGTGAGGGATGGAGCGAGTGAGGGATGGAGGGATGGAGCGAGTGAGGGATGGAGAGAGTGAGGGATGGAGCGAGTGAGGGATGGAGGGAGTGAGGGATGGAGTGAGGGATGGAGCGAGTGAGGGATGGAGCGAGTGAGGGATGGAGCGAGTGAGGGATGGAGGGAGTGAGGGATGGAGCGAGTGAGGGATGGAGGGATGGAGGGATGGAGCGAGTGAGGGATGGAGGGAGTGAGGGATGGAGCGAGTGAGGGATGGAGCGAGGGATGGAGCGAGTGAGGGATGGAGCGAGTGAGGGATGGAGGGAGTGAGGGATGGAGCGAGTGAGGGATGGAGCGAGGGATGGAGAGAGCGAGTGAGGGATGGAGCGAGTGAGGGATGGAGCGAGTGAGGGATGGAGCGAGTGAGGGATGGAGGGAGTGAGGGATGGAGCGAGTGAGGGATGGAGCGAGGGATGGAGAGAGCGAGTGAGGGATGGAGCGAGTGAGGGATGGAGCGAGTGAGGGATGGAGCGAGTGAGGGATGGAGCGAGTGAGGGATGGAGGGAGTGAGGGATGGAGCGAGTGAGGGATGGAGCGAGTGAGGGATGGAGCGAGTGAGGGATGGAGGGAGTGAGGGATGGAGGGAGTGAGGGATGGAGCGAGTGAGGGATGGAGCGAGTGAGGGATGGAGCGAGTGAGGGATGGAGCGAGTGAGGGGATGGAGCGAGTGAGGGATGGAGGGAGTGAGGGATGGAGCGAGTGAGGGATGGAGCGAGTGAGGGATGGAGGGAGTGAGGGATGGAGGGAGTGAGGGATGGAGCGAGTGAGGGATGGAGGGAGTGAGGGATGGAGGGAGTGAGGGATGGAGGGAGTGAGGGATGGAGCGAGTGAGGGATGGAGGGAGTGAGGGATGGAGGGAGTGAGGGATGGAGGGAGTGAGGGATGGAGGGAGTGAGGGATGGAGAGAGTGAGAGCAGGCCTCTTCCACCCACGTGTTCACTAGATGCCCATATTTGGGCATGCCCATATTTGGGCATGTCCACTTGTTAGTCTCCTCTCTTCCACTAGGTGGCGATCTCAAACGTGACGGATTCAGAACCTGACAACAAGGAAGCTCTATCAGGAAGCACCCGGACGTCCTCCAATCAGCTGGAAGCAGATCCTCCAATAGACTCTGTTGTGTTAAATGGCCCAGTGGATCCAGACGGTGTTCCTCAAACATGTTCTTACAGTGGGTCCAGACGGTGTTCCTCAACATGTTCTTACAGTGGGGTCCAGACGGTGTCCAACTGCTGAATATCAAATATTTTTAAAAACTCAAAAGCTTGTCAATCAACAATGGAGGGGGGGGAGGGCAAACTTCTTAGTGAGTGGCTGTTCCCTCCTCCATCCCCCCCCCCCTCCCGTTCGTTGCCCCCGGATACGCCGCCGCCTCAGTTGGACAGGAAGTCGATGGAGGCCCGGACCGTGCGATTGGTCGTCATGTCGACGGCCGTCACTTTGATCTCCGTGTCTCCGAACTGCATCGTCGCCCTGATCTCGCGGCGGTCCGCGGTCGCCCCCGGCGACGCCTCGGGCAGGTCGAGCGTGATGGCCCCGCACTTCCTGACGCCGTCGTCGGAGACGTACGTGGCGTCGTCGCGGGCGACGCAGTACACGTTGATGACGATCTTACGTTGCCCCGCCCTCGCTGGGGTGTAGCTCCGCCTCACCACCTCACCCAGGGCCACCGATTGGTCGAGGGAGACAAAGCGATCCAGGACGTCGGTGCACCCAGCGCCGGCCGTCCTTCAGCAGCAGCTTGTCCCGGGGGTGACGGCCCTCCACGAAGCGGTTCAGCACGCCCACGCCGTAGGTCAGGGGGGCAGCGCCGCACGCGCACCTGGGGGCGAGGGGGGGGGGAGCGTGTGTGTGTGTGTGTGTGTGTGGGGGGGGGAGTAGGGGGAAGGGACAGACAAGTTTTTCAGCTTTTAGAAGTTGTACCAGTAGTTGGGTTAGGGTTATTCCAGTTCTAAATGGTTTCAGGACAGTTGTTGAGGTTCTAGAACCTTCTCCAGGTTCCGGGACAGTCAGTCTGGGTGTAGGGACAGTCAGTCTGTGTGTAGGGACAGTCAGTCTGTGTGTAGGGACAGTCAGTCTGGGTGTAGGGACAGTCAGTCTGTGTGTAGGGACAGTCAGTCTGGGTGTAGGGACAGTCAGTCTGTGTGTAGGGACAGTCAGTCTGTGTGTAGGGACAGTCAGTCTGGGTGTAGGGACAGTCAGTCTGTGTGTAGGGACAGTCAGTCTGGGTGTAGGGACAGTCAGTCTGGGTGTAGGGACAGTCAGTCTGTGTGTAGGGACAGTCAGTCTGTGTGTAGGGACAGTCAGTCTGGGTGTAGGGACAGTCAGTCTGGGTGTAGGGACAGTCAGACTGTGTGTAGGGACAGTCAGTCTGGGTGTAGGGACAGTCAGTC
>NC_090072.1:1157712-1197712 GCF_038355195.1 Osmerus mordax | reverse complement strand
CACACACACACACACATACACACACACACACACACACACAAAGACACTAACATTCTCTCTTAGAATCATGAAAGATATCCTGTAATATGCAGACTTAATTGTATATCAGTGAAGAACGTTGTTCAACTTTACTTTTAGAACTGACTCCATCTGAGACTGTGTGTGTGTGTGAGTCTACGTGTGTGTGTGCGTGTCTAGGTGTGTGTGAGTCTAAGTGTGTGTGTGTGTCATGAACTCGCCCTAAAATGTTCAAATAAAGCAGTCTTTCTTATCAGTAACGCTTTGAAATTGCTTTCAGGTCGAAATGTTTTGATGACAAGAAAACCACAGCCGCAGTAGTATTTTCTATAATCTAGTATAACACTTTTATTTGAATATTGCCCTCAACCACGTGGGAATTCTAAGATCGGAACGCTAGTCAGCTGTCATAGAACCGCATAAACGGAACACTAGACTGGTATTCACCCATTAAAGTCACTCACACTACAATGTATACAAACACGATACGCTATACGGTAAAACCGTGAGTACATTTTGATGTTATGGCGCATCGATTGACGTCATGACTCTGGTAGATAAACAAGATAACGTGAGATAACGGCATCTTTGTTTTCCACGTCTGTGAATGGAGCTAAGGGGAGGGGGTCTAGTCTCTCACTCCGCCAGTGAAAACGTTGGAACATGTGACTGACTCCTGGCCTGGCCAATCCCTGGAGACGTACAACTGGACAACCGTGGGCCACGTGATCCGTTTTTTGCTGGCTCTATCGCCGTTGTGGCACAATTCGTGATTTTTTGCAGATTCTCTATGGACAATAACGGCAGAAAACGGACAAAGACGCGCATTTACAACGCATAGCAGAAACAGTGGAATTTGCGACGTTGATTTGTCTGTCGCTTTCTGATTCTCGGGGACGAAGAAAACAGCGTCCGAAGCATCTGTTGTGTATTTTAACCACGGATTCTCAGCGGTAGTCATTTGAACTTGGTTGGTGAGTTTCATGTTTTTTTTGGAGCAGAAGCTAATTGTTGCTAACTAGCTAACAGCTGTTCGGTCATATGACACATTAAACATCGAAAACTAGTGGACTTTACAACTGCGTTTAAAAACAGTTTCTTTTGACGCATGGTGCCAGTTTTCTTGGCAGCTTTTTCGACATTATTTACTGTCGAGCTGTCACTTGCTACTTGCTTAGCATTCATATTAGCTTGTTTACTTTTGGCCCAAAGAAAGGTTTGCGATTAAGTTAGTTAGCTAACCAGACAGCCAGACAGCTGCCGACCGTACAGCATGTGAAACCATTATTTGAGAAACTAGCCAGCGCGAGTTCAGTATTTCACAAAGAAAGATTTCTGTGTTTCAAACTTTGCTTTCTGCTATTTCCGTTAGCTCCCAGCGAGGACGTTAGCTAGCTTCGGGGAGAGCCACGCATGTGTTAGTGTGTGTGTTTTGATAGAGGGGGCAGGGAGGAGGGGAGAATAGAGGGGGGGAGCTTGTAGGATGTTTGTCCCGAGCCTGTTCTAGACCACATGATCACACCAGCTCGTTTCAGGCTAATGTATTTAGCCGTAGCAGTACCGTCAGGAGGAGCACGCGCTGAGTTGGAATAAGTTTGATTTTTTAAGTAATTTGTCAAAAAGAGTAGCGTTAAAGGACGCAATGCCAGGTATGCCTCTTTAATATTGGATTAAGGTTTTTCAGTTTGTTTCGTGGCCAATTTAACGGTGATCGGACGTTGACCCGAATCCATGAGAAATAGCATTCACTCTATTGAACGCTAGCATAGCAGCTAACTGGACACTTCGGGTAGCCAGTAGAATCTCTGACGCATCAATTGATTGTTCAAGCACATTGTTACGTATGTCGCGTTCTGGAGCGTTGTGTAGGCATCACAGCTGTTTGTTACATCGTTGCGTTCACACTTTCACTGTAAGCGAAGCTAGCTCCTTATCATTTGTTATTCTCCATATCTATTCAACGATTCACCTCGTTTTGTTTCGTCATGTTTATGCAGGCCCTTCGTAGTCACTTAAGAAAGCTACCTAAGCAGCCATATTCCTGTCGTAAGCCTACTCAATCCTTTAGCTTTAAGCGATCTTGCTACCTCGCTAATTTCATGTGGCTACTAGTAGCAAGCATTATGTCATCGGTTTTAACGCGGCCTGTTTCATTCAACCTTCAGCGGATATTCTTTGTTATGCCTGCCGACTAACCGCACGTTCCGTGTACACGATACATTAAAACTAGTCTTTAAACCGCAGTGGGTCGAGATTACAGTTTTATTATACTTGACTTGTTCGACGAATAACGCTCATACGGTTTGCATGCATCTTTTAAATGCACCACGTCCCGTAAACAACAAGCGTTTACTCATTCTTTCGTTGCATGCAACGAACCCACGCGCATCAGAAGCTGTTACACAACATGTTGATATGAACAATTTGTCGGAACACCAACCGATAGTGGATCTGGTTACTTTCACTTTACCATAACGGAGAACTTATACGGTAGTCACGGAAAAAATGGTTTTTAAAAAACTGACCAGTGTTTGCCTATTTCCACTCATCGAAACGCACGTGGGCCCTTTCATTTGTGACGTAAATGTATGCGAAGCTGCACGCTCACTGCAGATTCTCCGTGCTCGCAAGGACGATTATACCGTCCTGCAGTGTCTCTCCGCTTTATCAAATGCCAAACCACAACCGAAGTCGTAACAGTTACTTGCCGTCCTATTTCGGAACACTTTATGCGGACGCCACGTGTTACATAAGACACAAGATGCCTCTGCTCTGGCGGTGTTGACATCAGATTAGGTTCTCGACTCCCTGATGACACAGAGAGAGAGACACACAGAGAGACACACAGAGAGACACACAGAGAGACACACAGAGAGACACACAGAGACAGATCGGTCACTTCCTATGCTCCAATCTGTGTCTATAAGTGTGTGTGTGGCTCATCACAGGGGTTTGTTATACAACTAGAATGTAGGCTTGTAATGTAGCCTAACCCTAGAATGTAGGCTTGTAATGTAGCCTAACCCTAGAATGTAGGCTTGTAATGTAGCCTAACCCTAGAATGTAGGCTTGTAATGTAGCCTAACCCTAGAATGTAGGCTTGTAATGTAGCCTAACCCTAATGCCAGGATGAATCTGCTGACACGTGTACCTTTAGAGTCTTAACACACACAGAGACCTACAGTATTACCACTAACTTATTCCTGCATTAACACACACACACCTACAATACCACACACATACATTAACACACACACACCTACATTAACACACACACTCACTCTGCACTGTCCCTAGGCTGCTGCAGTCTATTGTTGTGAACACTACAGTGTCTGGCCCTCCTTGACTGGCCCTCCTTGACTGGCCCTCCTTGACTGGCTGGGGCTGGAGGCTGGAAGAGAGCTGGAGCTAGAGAGAGAGAGAGCGGGTACAGGGGGAGTGGGGGAATTAGAGGGGGAGAGGTGATGAAAGATGAGAATGTGACTTAATTAATTCTGAATAAGAGCTGAACAAACATCACCCGTACCCCTCTTGAATGGCAGTAAGACGTGTGTGTGTGTGTGTGCCTGTGTATTTCTGGTCGATACGCTCCTGGCTTGTCTATTTCTCTCATGGGGTTACGTGTGTAAAGAAGTAAACAAGAGAGAGCAGGAAACTCTCTTCTCCCTCTAAGCCAGCCAGCAATCAGACCAGCCAGCAATCAGACCAGCCAGCAATCAGACCAGCCAGCAATCAGACCAGCCAGCTATCAGACCAGCCAGCTATCAGACCAGCCAGCTATCAGACCAGCCAGCTATCAGACCAGCCAGCTATCAGACCAGCCAGCTATCAGACCAGCCAGCTATCAGACCAGCCAGCTATCAGACCAGCCAGCTATCAGACCAGCCAGCTATCAGACCAGCCAGCTATCAGACCAGCCAGCTATCAGACCAGCCAGCTATCAGACCAGCCGCTATCAGACCAGCGTGTGTGTGAGAAAAGGAAGGCTAGGACACTGCTGTTTATAACGAGAGTTTAGGAAGTGTCTCATCTCATCCTCCTCTCTACCTCTCCCCCATTCTCTCCCTCTTTCTCTCCCCATTGTCACTCTCCATCCCCCCTCTCTCTTCTCCATTTTCTCTCTCCCTCTCCCTCTCCCTCTCCCTCTCCCTCTCTCTACCTCTCTCTACCTCTCTCTACCTCTCTCTACCTCTACCTCTCTCTACCTCTACCTCTCTCTACCTCTACCTCTACCTCTCTCTACCTCTACCTCTACCTCTCTCTACCTCTACCTCTCTCTACCTCTACCTCTCTCTACCTCTACCTCTCTCTACCTCTACCTCTCTCTCTCTCTACCTCTCTCTCTACCTCTCTCCATCCCAGAGCCGGCGGAGATGAGTGGTCCCGAGGTTGCCAAGACGCCAGGGGGCGGGGCCCCGGGCAAGGAGGGGAAGGAGACGGTGGCCAATGGGCATGCAGGAGAGGGTGGGGAGAGCAACCCATTCGCTGACTACATGTGGATGGAGAACGAGGAGGAGTACAACAGACAGGTGGGGCACACACACACACACACACACATACTGTATATGTATTGTGTATATATACAAAAATGCACTCCCAAACACACATATAGCCAGCTATCAAACCTCTCCCTGTCTCCTCTCCCTCTCTCCCTCTCCTTTCTCTCCCTCTTCTCCTCTTCTCACCCTCCAGGTGGAGGAGGAGCTTCTGGAACAGGAGTTCCTGGACCGGTGTTTCCAGGAGATGCTGGAGGAGGAGGAGCAGGATTGGTTCATCCCGGCCCGGGACCTCCCCTCGGGGGCGGGGCATATCCAGCAGCAGCTCAACGGCCTGACAGTCAGCGACCGCAACCCGGAGGAGATGGCGGTGAGACACACACACACAGGCATGGTGAGACACACACTGGATAGTGAAGATCTATTGAGTTATGAGAATTCTAACCTCCTTCTCTCTCTCCCTGTCTGTCTCTCCCATGCAGAGTAAGAGCAGCTTGAATCCTGAAGCGAAGGAGTTCGTCCCAGGAGTCAAATACTAGGAGTCCCCCTCACCCCCACGAGACACACACACACACACACACACACACACACACACACACACACACACACACTCCCTCTCAGAGACTCTAGCGGTCCCAACCGCACGCACACACACACACACACACACACACACACGGCCAGGGCGTGATGGTGGGGGGACTCTTGTGTATCTTTTTATTTTCTGTTTTGTTTCGTTGTAAACTAAGGGACTAGGGGGCTTGGGGGTGGGGGTGCAATACCAGCGCTGGCCAGCAGGGGTGCTGGACTCAGCATAGCAAGATGCTTAGACTCACAGAGGAGCACACAGGCCATCAGCCATCCAGACTCAGCTCTCAAAATGACGCCCTGTTTCTTAACGTACCACACTTCAGGAAGTACACTTCAGGAAGTACACACAAGGGATCGTCTCAAAAGTATTTTCGGAGGAGACGAGGCTTGTGCTTTCTCTCCCGTTTTGAATGGTCGATGTTTTGACATGTTTTCATAGAAACGGGGGGTCATTTTCCGCACATTTCAACTTTTTTGTTTTTTTAAGCGATAGCCAGACTAAAGTCAGCTCTCCGGTCGTGATTTGAAACGTTGTTCTGGAACTCTACTGCCTACCAGTTTGTGTGTTTTATTTGTGTTCGATTTTTTTTTCTCCAGTTTTGGCCCGTATGTACATCGTCGCTCTCTCTCGCTCTCTCGCTCTCGCTCCCTCTCTCGCTCCCTCTCTCGCTCTCTCTCTCGCTCCCTCTCTCGCTCTCTCTCGCTCTCTCCTCTATGGTGGTGTATCAGCTCCTCTATGACATCATCATCATGACATCATCACACTGTCTTTATTTTGTCCAGAGACGTTTCTTTTATTGTACTTTTTTATTTCGGTTCCAAACCCAAAACAAACGCTTGTCTCCTAGCCTTCCTACACTCACGTTGAACACCTTTCCCCAGATCTGAACAGCCTTGGATGTGTTTAACTAAGACATGGGTTTATATTCCTGGATTTACAGGAAATACAGATTTTTTCTGATAATCTCAAATGTCGTTTTATAATGTTATGAGGTCATAGTTTGAAAGTTGGCATTTCTTTGATCTGTTTTAGTTTTCGAGGGATAAGGTGACGTGTGGAAGTCTAGGTTGGGAGTGTTTGGTTTGGAATGAAGCCTGCAGTCTGTCACAACTCAAAAATACCCATCATGCCTCACTCTGTATTGAGCATCCACAACCAATCAGGTTTTCCGATTTCCTCCTCTTTGTTATGTAGTTCCTTGTCTTCTGTTTTTATTTTCGTTGAGGACGGAGGTGTTTTGTCCCTCTGGAGTTGCTGTAGTCTGTGGTCTAGTTCAAGAGCTGAACAGGTTTGATGTGGAAGTTTGTGATGCTAAACTGATCCCAGATCTTACAACCTCACGTACGATCTAAAGCCATGATGAGGATCGACTTTCTCAATGAGAAGATCTGGCTCCACACCAGTGGTTACGACCCACTTCCTGGTTGGTCGTCAAGGGGTGGGGCTTGAGGCTAAACGTCCTGGTTGGAGCTGAACTTGGCCACAGGCATTCTGGGTAACTGAGGGGAATCTGCTAAGTGGATTGTATATGAAATGTTTCTTTTTTTTCTCTTAAATTTGAGGAAGGAAAAAAATACGTCCTGTTCACACAAAGTACGAATTTCAATACGCAAAAAAAGGAGTAAAAAAATACAAAAGATGAATAAAGATGGAAAAAAATTAGAAAAACAAAGTCTCCTATTTCTCTATGCAAGTGAAGATGAACAGTTTCACAAACACTAGCACGAAAAAGGAAAAATTCTGGACTACAACAGCTTCACAGCACAGCAACAGAACAAGTGACCACAGGCTGTCCTCTGAAGAACATGCACAGTTTCTCTACACACGAGTCGTCCAATACACTAGCAAGCTTGTAGCTTCACTTGTCCTTGTTGCAGAGGACAAATAAAGTTCAAACTTGCTTTAGATAGCATGTTAGATAGATAGCTCGGATGATTCCTGTGGTGCAGGTCAGTTCTGTGTTCCCATGACGATGTGTTCTCATAACGATGTGTTCTGTTGTCAGAAGTCTCCAAGGCAACCACTGCTGGTGAGTAAATGACTGTTGTGAAATGAAAACGTGACTAGTTCTTCATTTTAACTTGATTTATTAAAATTGTCAGGAGGCCAGGAGAACAAATTCAAATCCTCATAACTAACACACCTCCCCTTGAAATCTTACTCTGAACCGAAAATCTTATTCCTATTAAAAACAAAATAAAAAAACACTTAAAAGAAAATTATCAGCAAGGTACAAAAAATGAAGTATTAAACACAACTGCTGTTGCCATGACAATTGCAATAAAATATATTCTTTTACACTTTTACAATAAAAACAATCATCACAAAATTACCTGTTATCGCATTAAAATGTGTTAATAAGTAAAGCAAAAATTGTAAAAAAACAAAACAAGCTTTAATCATAAAATAATTGTAAAAATAAAGGAATTTGAATCGTTTTTGTAAATGATGTCGCTAGCAGATCCAGGATCAGACCAGCTTCCTTATAACTATTTCCCCTCTTAACACACCACCCCTCGTAATCTTATTCTGAACCGAAAATCTTATCCCTATTAAAAACGACATCAAAATACACTTAAGAGAAGAAAAATATCAGCAAGGTACAGAAAAATTTAGTAAAAAGTTTTAAACACTCAACTGCTGTTGCCATGACAATTGCGATCCAAAAAAGCAGCGGGGGAAAAAATAACCCTTTTTTTTACACTTTTACAATTAAAACAATCATAGCAAAATTAACTTATCACATTAAAATGTGTTGATAAGTAAAGCAAAAGTTGTAATAAAAGCATTATTCAAAAAATAATTGTGAAATCAAAGGAATTTGAATCTTGTTTTTAAATGGTGTAGATCCAGGATCAGACTAGATCCAGGATCAGACTAGCTTCCCTCAGTGCTGTCAGTCACCATTGGCAGGGACTCCATGACTGACCTCAGATCAGCGTCTAGACAGCACTCTCCTCCTGCTCCATCCTCTGGGCTGCTCTCTCCTCTCCTGGCCCAGCTTCAGCACTGGAATGCAGAGAGACCAGCTCCATGCTCTCCCTCTCTGCAGGCTTCCTGGTGGTCTGGAGAGACACAACAGTCAGGAAAAGGGGGAGGAAGGACAAATGTCCCTTGTGAACAAACTACAGTACCTTAAAGCACAGATAGAGGGCAGTGCTGGGCGTTAGCAGAATCAGCAACACCACCACCACTCTGATGATGAAACCTGGCAGAGGATTGGCTGGAACAGAAACAAGGAAAATCAGGAAATAGATAATCATCAGATCACCTACCAAGGTAAAGACACATCCTGTACCTTCCATCTCCAGTCTAAAGTGCAGCTACTTGTTTTTAAAGTGTGGAGATGAGCTGTAACCTAGGTCAGGGGTTCCCAACGACCGGGCCTCAGATCACTGCTCACCGGGCCTCAGATCACTGCCCACCGGGCCTCAGATCACTGCCCACCGGGCCGTGGGTAGCTGACCATAAAACTTTTAGCTTCCAGAGTTGGCTGTCGCATGATTTCCGAAAGTGTTTCATGGAAGCATTTTGCCCAGCTACTTAACATATGTGTCATAATTATGTACAACGTTGTAGGAGTTTTTTCGGTAACAAATGACAAACATGCATAAGACAGTGCTATAAATAAGTACAATAAATATGCGTATTTTGTGCAAAATCTGCCATTTGGTTGGATATGTTTTGAACACCCCTTGGTTACCTTCTAGAAATCAGCAAGTTATAATTCAATGCATTCCTTTTGTTTCTGTGAAGTTTGAACCAATGACAAGACCTCCGCTCTTTGTCCAGGGTTCTGCAATCTGTGCGATTACAATGAAAGGCGTTTTCACTGCTCTCTCAAAGTCGTGCATTGCATGCAAACATTAGGGATTGTATATGTGACATAGAGCTATATGTCTGTTAAAACAGTTTTCGATAGCAGTAACCCTAGCACTAGCCCTAGCCCTAGCCCTAGTCCTAGTCCTAGTCCTAGTCCTAGTCCTAGTCCTAGTCCTAGTCCTAGCCCTAGCCCTAGCCCTAGCCCTAGCCCTAGCCCTAGCCCTAGTCCTAGCCCTAGCCCTAGCCCTAGTCCTAGCCCTAGTCCTAGTCCTAGCCCTAGTCCTAGTCCTAGCCCTGTAGGTGAGGTCATGTCACTTTGCCATACCCTGGCTTTGAATCAAACAACTCCCCTAATGTGCTTTCATCGGTGCTGAAAACGATGCGTTTGCCAATTGCGCAGCTAAAACGTGATTTCATTGGCAAAGACTACAGTCATTGGAAAGGTTTGACTTAGTTGGAAGCTTTGTTGTAGTCATCACAATCATATTTTTTTTAGAGCTGACTAGAAAAAGAAAAGCTATTTGCAACGATACCCAAATGGAAGCTTACCTGAGTGAGTTGGCTGAATGGACATGCTATCAGGTCGCCAAAATCTAAGTCTATGAATACCTGTCCGTAGTCCAAAAAAGGTTGGGAACAAGTCTGTAACCTAGGTCGTCACCTAGGTCCTATAGGTGACTGACACATCCTGGGGTTACCCCCAGATCACTACAGGACTCACATGACTGACAGTTAGATTCACTCAAGACCAACCACAACTATCATCCCAAAAAGTGTGAGCAACCTTTACGACAGACTAAAACGTTGCAGGTTGTGGTTCTGAAAATCAATTCTCACTTACCTGCAACAGTGAGAGAGAGGAGCTCACTCTCAGAGGTGAAGTTATGAGAGAAAACGTAGACTTCATAAACACAGCTGTAGTTTCCTTGGTGGGCGTGGTCTGCAGCAGGAAACAGGAAGTTGGCAGAGTGATTGACAGCTGTGAGGGTGTGTGTCAGGGTTGTGTTGGAGCCAGTGAAGGTGAGGTGGAAGGAGCCTCCTGGGTACTGTGGCTGGATGGAGCAGGTGATGGTGAAGCTGTGGTCCCTGAACACCTGCAGCCCCTGCTGCTGGTCCTGGGAGACCCCTAGCATGGAGGAAGACAGGGAGATACCAGGCTGGAACAGGAGATCTGTAAACAAAGGGAACGTGGAAGGGGAAAACAGAAAAGCAGGTGAAGTACTTTTCTTATTTAGCTGCAATGATAACATCGGCATGGCAACGATGTACAACAGCGTCACATAACAGTCAGGTGGCTGAGCGGTTAGGGATTCGGGCTAGTAATCTGAAGGTTGCCAGTTAGATTCCCGGCATAGTTTCTTGGAATGTATTGACAGAAATAGAGACTTGGTTTGACTACCAAGATCCCCAGGTGAATATGACAACATTGTGTGTATTACCTGAGCAGATCACTTCTACAATAACGGAAGTGTTGAATGCTGCGCTGACGTGTCCACACTCCCCCAGAGCAGACTCAGTCCCAGCACAGTCATGGACAAACAACCATGCAAGACGATGTTTATCACCACCATATTCTCTTGTTGAAACAGCAGATCCACAGTCCAGCTGTCTGCACACTACAGCTGCATGCTCCATGCTCCAGGTAGATATACATTCCATCTCTCTGCACACTACAGCTGCAGTCTTCATGCTCCAGGTAGACAAACTGTACAGTTGTCTCCACTCTTCCTGGTGTTTCATCTCCACTCTACCAGCACAGCGACTACCTCCATCCAGCAACCTCACATCAGAACCTGGAGACACAGGAGACAGTCAGGTCCTCTGACTCTCTGCATCCTAACAAAACACTGCTCTCATCTTTCCCATAATCTCTCTGTGAGTGAGAAACTGATGTTGAGAGACAGACTTGTTCTTACAGTACCTGAGCAGGTGAGTCCAACAGCACTGCCAGGTGAGCAGGTGTTTCTAGCTGAGTCTGAGGTGTCACAGTCCAGGAGACGGGACTCCTTGCCTCCACACTGGAACTCTTTATCCCAGAGTGGACCTTTCCCTTCTCCATAGAGCGCCCCCTGGAGGACTGAAGGAGCCCCACAGCTAAACTCCCGACAGACCACCTCTGCATCCAGCCTGTCAAAGTCAGCTTCACACACTGAGACCCACGACTCATCAGACCTCACCTCCACTCTGCCAGAGCACCAACCAGCTCCCTCCACAAGCCTCACAGACTCTGGAGGAAGAGAGAAGGTCAGTAAGGACATGGAGACAGAACACCGCCAATAAAGGTATGTTCTTAATAAACAGTACTTGTTCCATTCATTTTCTTTTTATGCAAGATTTATCTCTTGACAAAACATCCTTGAATTTATTAAAACAAGAAAACCCAACATAGCAATAATAGTTATAGACTGTAATCTATGGTAATGTTCTGACAGCTATTGAATGGATTATTGTTTGTTCCTGAATACACATATAGGGGGCAGTAGTCTGTTGAAAACCTTTGAAACATTATATAAAGGTCTAGTTTCTTGGAATGTACTGACAGAAATAGTGACTTGGTTTGACTACCAAGATCCCCAGGTGAATGTGACAACATTGTGTGTATTACCTGAGCAGATCACTTCTACAATACGGGAAGCGCGGACTTCTGAGCTCACGACGCGTCCACACTCCCCCAGAGCAGACTCAGTCCCAGCACAGTCATGGACAAACAACCATGCAGGACGATGTTCATCACCACCATATTTTCTTGTTGAAACAGTAGATCCACAGTCCAGCTGTCTGCACACTACAGCTGCATGATTAATGCTCCAGATAGACATACTGTACAGTTGTCTCCACTCTTCCTGGTGTTTGATCTCCACTCTACCAGCACAGCGACTACCTCCATCCACCAACCTCACATCAGAACCTGGAGAGACAGGAGACAGTCAGGTCCTCTGACTCTCTGCATCCTAACAAAACACTGCTCTCATCTTTCCCATAATCTTTCTGTGAGTGAAAAACTGATGTTGAGAGACAAACTTGTTCTTACAGTACCTGAGCAGGTGAGTCCAACAGCACTGCCAGGTGAGCAGGTGTTTCTAGCTGACTCTGAGGTGTCACAGGCCAGGAGACGGGACTCCTTGCCTCCACACTGGAACTCTTTATCCCAGAGTGGACCTTTCCCTTCTCCATAGAGCGCCCCCTGGAGGGCTGAAGGAGCCCCACAGCCAAGCTGCCGACAGACCACCTCTGCATCCAGCCTGTCAAAGTCAGCTTCACACACTGAGACCCACGACTCATCAGACCTCACCTCCACTCTGCCAGAGCACCAACCAGCTCCCTCCACAAGCCTCACAGACTCTGGAGGAAGAGAGAAGGTCAGTATGGACATGAATATAATAAAGCACCAATAAACATGTATGCGCATAAAGAACCATGATTGGTACATTTATCCAGCTTGATACTCTTTAACAAGAGGTAAATCTTCTAACAGATGACTGTTCCTTAAACGTATCAAGCCAAGAAGCCCCTCATACAGATATTGATCATTTATATAAGTAGTCGATGGTTATGTAGGCTACTGACAGCTCAGTTGAAAGGTTCAGAATAAGTCATGTGTGACTACCAAGTGAACATAACATGATGTGTGTATTACCTGAGCACACCACCTCCCAGACATGTGAAGTCTGCGACCCTCTCCACACACTCTCTCCACACTCCCTCAGAGCAGACTCAGTCCCATAACAGGAAGATCCAAACACCCATGCAGGACGATCTTCATCACCATCATAACCTCTTGTTGAAACAGCAGATCCACAGTCCAGCTGTCTGCACACTACAGCTGCAGTCTTCATGCTCCAGGTAAACACACTGTCCAGTTGTCTCCACTCTTCCTGGTGTTTCATCTCCACTCTACCAGCACAGCGACTACCTCCATCCACCAACCTCACATCAGAACCTGGAGACACAGGAGACAGTCCGGTCCAGATGACTCTCTGTACAGTCCTGTCCAGAAACAACCTCTAACCTTTTCACACCAGTAACACAGTTGTGTTTCCCTAGACCAGGGGTCCCCAAACTACGGCCCTCTGAACAATGCCAGAGAGTTTTATTTTTATAAAGAACAAACAAAATAACTTTACATTGATTAATAGGCATAAGTAATTAATAGATTTGATTTCAGTAGCAATGAATATGAAAAAAGTTAATTACGATATTATTAATGCTCTTTTAATAGGCTATATATCCCTTGATATGTATGGATGTACGGTGCATAACTAAATAATAAACTAATCTAGCATAATAAATATATTTAAAATCATAATAACATCTCCACAATAAAATTGGTAGTCACTCCAGCCCATGACATTTTCTGTTACAGACCGACCCGACCCCACATTAAAGAAAGAAAAAATTATCTGGCCCTCGCAGAAAAAGGTTTGGGGACCACTGCACTAGACTGACACAACAAACACAACTTTATGTACTTTTATAACTCAACAACCAGTAGTGCCTAGTTAGTTGTGATGGTAGAAGGCTCATGTTCTACCAACCTGGAGGTTCATCAGTGACTGGAGCCTGGAGACCTGAGGAGAGAAAATAACTTTAACATGACTTTATATTCATTCATCCACTCATCTGTAATTCATTATGCCTCTTCCCCTCCCTCTCTCACTCCTCCCTCTCTCACGCCTCCCTCTCTCACCCCTCCCTCACTCACCCCTCCCTTTTTCACCCTTCCTCTCTCACCCCTCCCCCTCTCACCCCTCCCTCTGTCACCCCTCCCCCTCTCACCCCTCCCTCTCTCCCCCCTCCCTCTCACCCCTTCTTGTCTCACCCCTTCTCTCTCACCCTTCCTGTCTCACCACTCCCTCTATCACCCCTTCTTGTCTCACCCCTTCCTCTCTCACCCTCCCTCTCTCACCCTCCCTCTCTTCTCCTCCCTCTCTCCCCCTCCCTCTCTCACCCCTCCATCTCTCACCCCTCCCTCTTTCACCCATCCCTCTCTCACCCTTCCTGTATCACCCTTCCTGTCTCACCCCTTATTATCTACCTTTATATTCATTCATCCACTCATCTGTAATTCATTATGCCTCTTCCCCTCCCTCTCTCACGCCTCCTTCTCTCACGCCTCCCTCTCTCCCCCTCCCTCACTCACCCCTCCCTTTTTCACCCTTCCTGTCTCACCCCTTATTATCTCACCCCTTCCTCTCTCACCCCTTCTTGTCTCACCCATCCCTGTCTCACCCCTCCCTCTCTCACCCCTCCCTCTCTCATCCCTCCCTCTCACCCCTCTTTCTCTCACCCCTCCCTCTCTACCCCTCCCTCTCTCACCCCTCCCTCTCTCACCCCTACCACCTGTCTCACCCACCCCTCTCTCACCCCTCCCTCTCCTCCCTCTCTCACGCCTTCCTGTCTCACCCCTCTCTCTCCTCCCTCCCTCTCTCACCCCTTTCTGTCTTACCAACACAGGTATCTTATCTGTATAACAAACAACTATACGCTACATAACACAGTATAAAGCAGTAACACTTGACTAATCATTTACCAGTATAGGGCAGTTTTTAGCTAATACAAATATGTACCAATATAGGACAGTAATATTTACACTAACGAGGTCATAGATCAGTTATAGAAGACAGGTCTAAACAAGTATAGGGCAGTCATTTACACAGTATTACATGTGTGTACTGTATCCTACACTGTACAGATACAACAGAGCCCTACCTGTGCTCCAGAACATGACCACCAGCAACAGGACAGGGAGCATCTCTCTCTCAGACTGGGTCTCCACTGGGCTGTAGAAGACTTCTGACTGGGGAGTGGACTGAGGGCCGAGGACACAAACTGCTGCTTCACTGCTATCAGTTATGTCTCTTCAGTTTCCTGTGATGCATTTCCACATCTCGTTTAGCTTATCTGCTTTCATACTTATCATACTTTATATCTCTGGAACCATCTTCCAGCTCATGTTAGGGTGTCAGAGTCAGTCTTAATATTGAAATATAAAGAGGGTCACAGACTTCACGTGCCTGGGAGGTGGTATGCTCACGTACACAGTGTTATATTCACCACTCTACTTAATCTGAACCTTTCAAATGAGCTGTTTGTACATTACCACAGAGCACTTCTTCAGATTGTTATTAGATGCTGTATGAAGGTTTACTTTTCTGAAGAAGTTTAAGCACGTTAATGTGTTGATAGATTCACCTCACGTTAAACAATGTTGAACTGTTTAAATCATTCTTGAAGCACATAAAACATGTTTATAGGTGGTTTTCTGTCTCCATGTCCATACTGACCTTCTCTCTCTCAGAACCACAACCTGCAACGTTTTAGCCTGGCATAAAGGTTGCTTACACTTTTTGGGATGGTAGTTGTGGTTGGTCTTGAGTGAATCTAATGTCAGTCATGTGAGTCCTGTAGTGATCTGGGGGCAACCCCAGGATGTGTCAGTAGCAGTCACCTAGGTTACTGCTCATCTCCACACTCTAAAAACAAGTAGCTGCACTTTAGACTGGAGATGGAAGGTACAGATTGTGTCTTTACCTTGGTAGGTGATCTGATCTGATGATTATCCATCTCCTGATTCGCTGTGTTTCTGTTCCAGCCAATCCTCTGCCAGGTTTCATCATCAGAGTGGTGGTGGTGTTGCTGACTCTGCTAACGCCCAGCACTGCCCTCTATCTGTGCTTTAAGGTACTGTAGTTTGTTCACAAGGGACATTTGTCCTTCCTTCCCCTTTTCCTGACTCTGTTGTGTCTCTCCAGACCACCAGGAAGCCTGCAGAGAGGGAGAGCATGGAGCTGGTCTCCCTGCATTCCAGTGCTGAAGCTGGGCCAGGAGAGGAGAGAGCAGCCCAGAGGATGGAGCAGGAGGAGAGTGCTGTCTAGACGCTGATCTGAGGTCAGTCATGGAGTCCCTGCCAATGGTGACTGACAGCACTGAGGGAAGCTAGTCTGATCCTGGATCTGCTAGCAACTCTCAGGTCTATATTTTACAAACTTAAATGTGTTTTTTCAAATGTTAAACAATATTTTTCTAAAAAGTTTTTATTTTATTTAGTCTACGAGTAGAAAACAGTAGACAAGTGTAAATATTAGACAAATAATCTGAAAAAATATTTTTTACAAGGGCTTGAGCCTAACCATAAACCTTCTAGTAATTTCTGTGTCGAAGAGCAGTGAAATGTTAAACATGTTTGTGTTGATACTATATTTGTTGATGAATGTTGGTAACAAAACGCTGAGGTCTGCCCGTGACTAAAGATACATCCTCTCACTAACAGACAGGCTCGTATCAAAAACCACACAAACCAGTTCAGAAACACGTTAAAGGTGTTTTAGTTTCACAATTTACAAAAGACTCACAACAACAACAGTTGTAATATTTTACATTAGAAGAACAGCAGTGTTGTTCTGACATCTAACAGGGATCTCCAAATATAGAATGTTATATTTTGGGGTCCCATCTTAAAATGAAGGGGTTGCAAAAAAGAAAAAAGTATATGTACAGTATATATATATTACAATTATTATTATTTTTTAAAGCAAACAGAAATGTGGGGAATATAAATGAGTGGTCCTAGGCCCCTCCCCTTGGCTCCTCCCCTCCCCATGGCTCCTCCCCTTGGCTCCTCCCCTCCCCATGGCTCCTCCCCTTGGCTCCTCCCCTCCCCTTGGCTCCTCCCCTTGGCTCCTCCCCTCCCCATGGCTCCTCCCCTTGGCTCCTCCCCTTGGCTCCTCCCCTCCCCTTGGCTCCTCCCCTCCCCATGGCTCCTCCCCTTGGCTCCTCCCCTCCCCTTGGCTCCGCCCCTGCTTCAAACCTGATCCTGCAGAAATGTCCTCCTGTAGGGTTTTACTCCACCTGGTTCTCAACCCTGGTCCTCCAGCCCCCCTGTCCTGCACGTTCTAGATGTTTCCCTGCTCCAACAAACCTGGTTCAGATGAACGACTCGTCACCAGGCTTCTGCTGAGCTTGATAACGACCCGTTCATCTGAATCAGGTGTGTTGGAGCAGGGAAACGTCTAGAACATTACCAGAGCTGCGAACCACTGTGTCTAGCATGATTCTGCTAAATCAGCTATCAGAACCACTGTGCCTAGCATGATTCAGCTAAATCAGCTATCAGAACCACTGTGTCTAGCATGATTCAGCTAAATCAGCTATCAGAATCACTGTGTCTAACATGATTCAGCTAAATCAGCTATCAGAACCACTGTGTCTAGCATGATTCAGCTAAATCAGCTATCAGAACCACTGTGTCTAGCATGATTCAGCTAAATCAGCTATCAGAATCACTGTGCCTAGCATGATTCAGCTAAATCAGCTATCAGAATCACTGTGCCTAGCATGATTCAGCTAAATCAGCTATCAGAACCACTGTGTCTAGCATGATTCAGCTAAATCCACTATCAGAATCACTGTGTCTAACATGATTCAGCTAAATCAGCTATCAGAACCACTGTGTCTAGCATGATTCAGCTAAATCAGCTATCAGAATCACTGTGCCTAGCATGATTCAGCTAAATCAGCTATCAGAACCACTGTGCCTAGCATGATTCAGCTAAATCCACTATCAGAATCACTGTGTCTAACATGATTCAGCTAAATCAGCTATCAGAACCACTGTGTCTAACATGATTCAGCTAAATCAGCTATCAGAACCACTGTGTCTAACATGATTCAGCTAAATCAGCTATCAGAACCACTGTGCCTAGCATGATTCAGCTAAATCAGCTATCAGAACCACTGTGTCTAGCATGATTCTGCTAAATCAGCTATCAGAACCACTGTGTCTAGCATGATTCAGCTAAATCAGCTATCAGAACCACTGTGCCTAGCATGATTCTGCTAAATCAGCTATCAGAACCACTGTGTCTAGCATGATTCTGCTAAATCAGCTATCAGAACCACTGTGTCTAGCATGATTCAGCTAAATCAGCTATCAGAACCACTGTGTCTAGCATGATTCTGCTAAATCCACTATCAGAATCACTGTGCCTAGCATGATTCAGCTAAATCAGCTATCAGAACCACTGTGTCTAGCATGATTCAGCTAAATCAGCTATCAGAACCACTGTGTCTAACATGATTCAGCTAAATCAGCTATCAGAACCACTGTGTCTAACATGATTCAGCTAAATCAGCTATCAGAACCACTGTGCCTAGCATGATTCAGCTAAATCAGCTATCAGAACCACTGTGTCTAGCATGATTCTGCTAAATCAGCTATCAGAACCACTGTGTCTAGCATGATTCAGCTAAATCAGCTATCAGAACCACTGTGCCTAGCATGATTCTGCTAAATCAGCTATCAGAACCACTGTGTCTAGCATGATTCTGCTAAATCAGCTATCAGAACCACTGTGTCTAGCATGATTCAGCTAAATCAGCTATCAGAACCACTGTGTCTAGCATGATTCTGCTAAATCCACTATCAGAATCACTGTGCCTAGCATGATTCAGCTAAATCAGCTATCAGAACCACTGTGTCTAGCATGATTCAGCTAAATCAGCTATCAGAACCACTGTGTCTAGCATGATTCAGCTAAATCAGCTATCAGAACCACTGTGCCTAGCATGATTCAGCTAAATCAGCTATCAGAATCAGGAATACCGCCGGTAGTGGTCAAGGAGCGCGTTTAGAGATCTCCAGCTGTACAGCAATGTATCACGGCTCAGTTATTTAGTCCATATTAGAGTAATAAAAATTACTTTGTTAAAAAATGTATCCAAATGAAAGTAAACCCTAAAAACAATTACCCAGTTCTGTGTATGTTTTTTGACCAACCCAGTTAATCTACACTTACATTTAGTCATTTAGTAGATGCTCTTATCCAGAGCGACTTACAGTAAGTACAGGGACATTCCCCCCGAGGCAAGTAGGGTGAAGTGCCTTGCCCAAGGACACAACGTCATTAGACACGGCCGAGAATTGAACCAGCAACCTTCAGATTACTAGCCCGATTCCCTAACCACTCAGCCACCTGACTTCGACTATATTCTAACAGAATATTCATACATATAATTAATATATATAATAGAGACTGAAGCTTTGTCCTGCTACGGGGAGTTCTGGAGGGGGTGGCTGATCCCGAGACAGGTCCAGTAGAAGGTTCTAGCCAGACAGAAAACAGCCAACAGAACCATGAGGGCCCAGGAGGCATAGATCCCTTTGTTATGCTGAGCCGAGCGCCATGTTCCCACCTAGACACACACACACACACACACTTGGATATTACCTATAGGACCTAGCACACTAGAATACTACCTAGGACACTAAGATATAATTTAGGACACTAGGCTACGTCCTAGGACACTACCTAGGACACTAAAATATAATTTAGGACACTAGGCTACGTCCTAGGACACTACCTAGGACACTAAGATATAATTTAGGACACTAGGCTACATCCTAGGACACTACCTAGGACACTAAGATATAATTTAGGACACTAGGCTACGTCCTAGGAAACTACCTAGGACACTTCCTGTTAGAACTCACCATCAGTCCTGCTGAGGAAGCAGCTAGAACCAGGAACAGGAAGAAACACCACAGGCCCCGCCTCCTGGGGTACCGAGGACCAATCGAAGAGCTGAACAAGGAGAGACAGGAAGAGAATCACTCAGAGACATGGTAAATAAACACACACACATACACACGCACACACACACACACACACACACAGGTGAATCAGTACTTACACTTTCCGACAGTGTGGACACCTAGCCAATGTCCTATCCGTGAACTCTGTCCACTAAAACACCACAGACACAGAAATATAGAATATGATTTAGTATAAAGATATAATTACATACAGAATAAGACCATAAATACAGTTCAGATGATGACGGTTATTATTAGACTGTTGGTGGTGATGAAGACGATAATGATGCGGAAGACAATGATGGAGTGGTGATGATTATAGTAGTGATGATGATGATGGTGGTGATGAAGAGGCTGGTACCAGGAAGGTGTTGCTGCAGTGTCCACAGCTCACTCTAACTCCTGCAGGCTGCTGCGGCTCAGGACTCTCTCTCCCAGCATGCACTGGGCCAAGGTTGATGACCCGCTTACTGTCGACACACACACACACACACAGCATCTGATGTTTCCATTTGTCTCTCTCTTGTCTCTCCCATTCACACCTCCCTCCCTCCTCTCCCCCCTCTCCTCCCTCCTCTCCCCCCCCCTCCTTCTCTCCCCCCCCTCTCCTCCCTCCTCTCCCCCCCTCTCCCCCCCCCTCCTCTCCCCCCCTCTCCTCCCCCTCTCCCCCCCCCTCCTCTCCCCCCCTCTCCTCCCCCTCTCCCCCCCCCCTCCCCCTCTCTCCCCCCTCCTCCCCCTCTCTCCCCCCTCCCTCTCACCAGTAGGTCCGGGGACAGGCGATCCTCTGGGAGGACACCTTGCAGATGAGCAGGCAGTTGCAGGGACAGCGGACGTACTTCTTCCCCACGGGGGCGTTCCTTATAGGCTGGCAGGGTGAGGGGGGAGAGAGAGGGGGAGAGGGGAGAGAGGGGAGAGAAGGGGGAGTGAGGGGGGAGATGATAAACAGTCAAAGATCAGAACTAAAAGTCTGTCTTCCTGCTTGCCCGACTGCCTGTCTCTCTGCCCGCCTGCCTGCCCGTCTAGCTTCCTGTCTGCCCGACTGTCTGTCTCTCTGCCCGCCTGCCTGCCTGCCTTCCTGTCTGTGTTCCTGCCTGTCTGTCTCTATGCCTGTCTGCCCACCTGCCTGTCTGTGTTCCTGCCTGCCTGTCTGTCTCTCTGCCCGTCTGTCTCTCTGCCTCTCCGTCCTCACCGTGGCCTCGTTGCAGACGCCACACTTGATGACGTGCTGGTGGGCCTTCCCCTCCACGCTGATGGCCCCCTGGCACACCCTGCAGCTGATCACAGGCCCGCTGGCACTCCCCGGGCTGCCCTGGGGGGAGTAGGGGGGCGGGGGCTCCTCCTCCCCCAGCAGGGGCGGGGCAGAGGGGCTGGGGAACGGGGGGAAACCTGGAGGAGAGGGGCGGGGGGAAGAGAGAGAGAGACAGGGTAGAAGTGGGGGGGGGGGAGAGAGGAGAGAGAGAGTGGGAAGGAGGGAGAGAGAGAAGGGGTGTAGCGAGTGAAAGAGGAGGCAGATGTAGAGGAAGACAGAGAGATAAGGGGCAAGTAGTGGGGAATTGGGGGAAAGGATTAGATCATGTAGAGAATATTAGCATGTAGAGAATGCGCGTGTGAGAAGAACACACGCACCCGCGTTGGAATGAAGCCACTCTTCCAAAGTAGTGAACCAGTTCACGCGATAAGAAATCCCTTGCAACAACTACTTAGATAATTCACGCGATAGACACAAACTAACTAGTACTGGTATAACCACAATAAAGAGACGCTTTAAGTGTTCATTAAGCTAACTTTTTATAAATTGGCAGGTTATAATTCAACTACACGTCCGTACTTTAGAATCAGCTGAATTGACAAAGCCCAGACAATCATAACCACTCACTTTGTGGTTTGAACCCATACACGGTACCGCCGGGAGATTTGCCGTTTGTCCCGTCGCATTGGTTAGACAGCAACGGGGAACGCTCCTCGTCCGCCATACCAAGGAGAACGGTGTCTGGGGCAGTCGGTGGCTGACGGATCAAAACGAACGTTGCGGCGATCAGATAGGTCGTTGTTCGGATTTGTTTTAGTCCGCGTTCACATGACTGGAACTACCAGGAAGGAGGAAGTGAAAATAATAACATTGTCACATGATACTGAACCAACTGACGTACAGGATTTTCGACCAATAAAAAAGCTCATTGCCAGTTTTCAAGTATTACTGTAGCCTACTATTAGTTGTGTTGGAGCCATATGTCTCTCATTCATTCATTTTGAATTTTCGTTTGACAGCTGCCTACGCCACCGTCCTAGAAAAACTATTAGGCAAACATTTTTAAATACAAAAGGAGAACAAATACTAACGTCACTTTAACCCAACGACTTCAGGTGAGAAAATTACAATTTCATTTTTTTATTCCACATTTGAGCAGCACAGTATCACAGTCCAAAGATATACACAAATAAATAGCATACAAATTTCAACAAGTACATCATCGATAAAATGTAAACATGATCACTCCTATACACACATTCCTTCGCGCTGTTGTCAAAACAGCAAAAAACGTAACGTCGTTATCACAGAAAAACTAAACAAAAAACAGAAAAATGTCCATAGAAAGACAGACTTTTTTTCAACTTTTTTTTTTTACAAGAGCAGTAACCTGATGTGGATCGCGGTCTGTCAAAGACCGAAGACACTTTCCCGGTTTAACAGCTAGGATCAGTATGATATTATCAACCTAGCTTTAAAACACTTCCCTTATTTACATTGAAATCAATAGTTTAGTTTTAAAGAACCTAATTGATATTTCAAGAAACGCCGTACTAACTTCTCGTGCCGTAAGTGTCGCTTCCCGCTTCATGACGTCAGTGAATTAGAAAACACTACAGCAGGTTTATCAAGGAGATACATATATACGTTGTAACCTTTTACCTTGTAAAATAAATAAACTATGTTTGTGAAACAAATAAAGAGAAAATCTTGACTCACTGGCAAATACAAATAAAATTCGGTCTGGAGTCCAGAAAGAGACTAGAACAGGTATTAAAACATTTGGGATTTGCACACTGAAGGGGGTGAATGAAAATAAAAAAAAGGTTTAGACAATTCAAAGATCCCTGTTCTAGATTCCATATCCTTTATAGGTAACTGTTTTCTGAATCCAGAGAGCCTGCCTTCAAAATGCTGTACTAAAACACTGACGATTGGGAAGAATCTGAGGTAAGTTTTACGAATCATTGTTCTCATTCAAACTGGTATTCTAACACTGAATCTCAAAGGTGTTTTGGGGTGAATGTCACCTGGGCTCCCAGTCCCTGGACACACACTAAGACAAAGTCAGTTACTGTAACAAGTGATGGAAAGACCACTCTGATGGTGTGAATATAGATGACAGTCTAAAACGACAAAATAGCGAGAGAGAAAGAGACACAGTTGGGGCATACACCATCACTCTGTTTTAACGTGTGCGTGTGTGAGGTTAGTGTGTGTAAGAGGAAAAGTGTGTGTCCATCTTCATTAGTGTGTGTGTGTCGGGTGTCCCTTCATATGCACGTGTGTAACACAGTTGTCAGTAACGTATGATGTCATCAGAAACACCGTTTTGTTTCTCCACAGAAACACCCCGACGCCTCACTCTGCGCAGCTTCTCAACCGTCGAGCCCTGAGGAGCCCTGAAGAGCCCTGAGGAACCCTGAGGAACCCCGAGGAACCCCGAGGAGCCCCGAGCAACCCCGAAGAGCCCCGAAGAGCCCTGAGGAACCCTGAGGAACCCTGAGGAACTCTGAAGATCCCAGAGGAGCCCTGAAGAGCCCTGAGGAGCCCTGAGGAACCCTGAGGAGCCCTGAGGAACCCTGAGGAGCCCTGAGGAGCCCTGAAGAGCCCTGAGGAGCCCTGAGGAGCCCTGAGGAACCCTGAAGAGCCCCGAGGAGCCCCGAAGAGCCCCGAGGAGCCCCGAGGAACCCCGAGGAACCCCGAGGAGCCCCGAGGAACCCCGAGGAGCCCCGAAGAGCCCCGAGGAACCCTGAGGAACCCTGAAGAGCCCTGGCTCCTTGCCTGTAGACCATGATGTCCTCGTCTCACTGGCGTGGGAGGGTCGTCTTAGGGGAGTTGCCCAGGTGGGTGGGTGGGGGGGGGGGGGGGGGTGTTAGACGTCATAGTCTGGAACGGCAGAGTAGCTGATCCCGCCAGCTGTGGGGGGGCTGGAATGAAGAGGCAACAGCCAACAGAACACTGACCCTGGGGAGAGGGAGGGATGGAGGGAGGGGGTGTGGGGGAGGGTGGAGTTTAGAGAGAGAGAAGAGGGGATTGGTAAGACTTGTGGAGTTACAGAATAACAGAAATACAAAAGAAAACACACACACACAGGCGGACATGTACCTCTTCCGAAGAACTCTCGGAGCAGAGCGAGTTTGGGCTTGCGTGTGTGCGGGGTGTGTGTGTGCGGGGTGTGTGTGTGCGGGGTGTGTGTGCGGGCCTGGGGACTAGCCGCCCGATCCTTCATCAGTCTGTTCTTCAGCTGCTCTATGGGGGTCTCATCAGTGATGATGGACACCAGCTGGAGAGGGTGAGAGAGAGGGAGGGAGGGAGGGCGGGAGGGAGGGAGGGAGGGAGGGAAGAGCGAGGGAGAGGATTAGAGAGTGAAAGAAAAAAAGGTTAAATTATCGAAGACAATTTTGAATGCGTTTGACTACATCACCACCTCAACATGGCCGAGGATGGGTCCTACCTGGTCGTAGAAGATCACCATGACGAACACTCCAAACAATATAGACTCCACCAGCAAGATGATATAGTGGGCTCTGTGAGGGAGGGGAGAAGGAGTTAGGGAGGGAGAGGGGGGAGACAGGAGAGTTATGGGATGTGAACTCATACACTCTGAACACACACACTCTGAACACACACACTCTGAACACACACACTCTGAACACACACACTCTGAACACACACACTCACACTATGAGGTGTTTACTGGGGTTCTCCTCCCCCTCGGTCCCTCCCCCCCCCTCCAGCTCGCTCTTGATCCTCCACACCCAGGCAGACACCACCAGCACCATGGAGTAGAGGCTGGCCATCCCTGAGGAGGGGGAGGGAGGGAGGTGGGGGAGAGGCGGGGGAGGGAGGGAGGCGAGGGAGGGAGGTGGGGGAGAGGAGGGAGGTGGGGGAGAGGAGGGAGGGAGAGGAGGGAGGTGGGGGAGAGGAGGGAGGGAGGCGAGGGAGGGAGAGTAGGGAGGTGGGAGGTGGGGAGGGAGGGAAAAGGAAGAGCATTAGTTCAAATTTAACGTTTGACTGAGTCATGAAGAACTTCTATCTCCATGGTTACTCACCAGTGTAGAAGAGAAACTGGATGAAGTACTTCTGGTTCAACTCTCCTACACAGTTGTTGATCCTGCAACACACACACACACACGATGTTAGAGAGGAGTGAGGAGAGGAGACAGGAGGAGAAGAGGAGAGAGGAGAGGGAGAGGAGGAGGTGAGGAGAAGAGGATGAGGAGAGAAGACAGGAGAAGAGGAGAGATGGAGGAGGAGACAGGAGAGAGGGAGGGGAAGAGGAGGAGACAGGAGAGAGGGAGGGGAAGAGGAGGAGACAGGAGAGGAGGAGGGGAAGAGGAGGAGACAGGAGAGGAGGAGGAGGAGACAGGAGAGAGGGAGGGGAAGAGGAGGAGACAGGAGAGGAGGAGTCTCACCAGGGACAGTGGTGGTCCATGCGTCGTATGCACCTCTGACAGACCCTGCAGTGGTGAGCTCTGGGTGGTCTGTAGGCCTCACAGCGACTACACACAGTCCAGCCCTCACAGCCCTGAGCACACACACACACACACACACACAGCAGGGAGCTCACACCTACACAACTGACTGGGTCACGCTGGGGTGTGTGTGTGTAACAGAACTCACCCTCTCGTTCATGAGTGACGACTGGGACCTCAAGTCGGAGAAGTCAATGGCTGTCTCTGGAAGAGGCACCACTCCTGCACACATACACACGCACACCACGTTACTGAGATGCACACACATCGGACTACTGACACACACACACACAGCTTACCTGGATCAGAAAACACAGCCTTAGAATGACACGCCAGAAGAAGCAACAGGATGGTGTTGAACACTGAGCCGTGTAGCGTACACCAAACGCTAAGAGAGAGGAGGGAGAGAGGGAGGGGTAGGGAGGGAGAGAGGGAGGGAGAGGGGATTGAATGACTTCTGACGTTCAACGTACTGCAGTTACACAGTCAACAACACGCTCACCCTAAGTACTGTAGCTCCGCCAGCAGATCTGAGAAATAGCGGACTATCTTTCCACAACACATGCAACAAACACACAACTATTGTCCAAATAAATATCGAAGTATAGGTAGGTAGAAGTATAGGTCACTGCCTTCGGAAGGCAGACGAGCTTGCTGTCATAACACAGAATACCAACCTGGCATATAGACTGGCTGACTGGTAACCGTTGCTAAGCGTTTGGCCATTGAAAGACGTTCGACACTTACCTTTCCGAATAGACAGGGATAAGGACGTATTGAATCACCACATAGTCTGCATAAAATACGCTTAAATACGTTAAAATCAGGCAGATAAATCCGCACGGGTCTCGCCTACAGCGTAGGAACGCCATTTTTGGAGTAGCTTTCCCTCTCACTCGTCTTCCGGGTGACTTCCGGACCGGGATCCCAAGGTAGAGGTTTCACCAGCAGGTGTCGCCAGAGGGCCTGTTTTTATTGTGAAGTTGTAAGGTCACCTGTAATTACAGGTTAGGTTGCCTGTACAGATCATTTGTGACAAAGTCTCGCATAGGTCACTGAATAAATTTTATTTTGCCTCACACTTCGGACGTTCAACCTTGGTCGAGTACGAATAACTATGGAGGGAATTGATAATCATTATAATCATAAAATGTGGGCGCTGAGTAAAAGAAACCTACAAAAAAACAACAACATTCTCACCCCCGCCCCCCACCCCTTCTCTCTCTAACACACGCACACACACCCCTCTGACGTCTCTGGCGCCCACGGCTCCACCCAGAAGCGGCAGAGCGCAGTAGAACAACTTCTAAAGCGAGAAGGCGAGTTTACCGTGAAGGCGGATGTTTCAACGTGATATTCAAATGTTGACACCTACAGCGCAACAGGTATCGCACTAAAGACGCTAACATTTTAACCTGGACCTACTTTACTTTCCAGTTTCCACCCTCTACAAGGACATACAGTTTGTTTGTTTTCTCGGTGAGGGAGCGGCAGACTAAGGGCGGACACCGGAGATTTCCTCCCAGACAACTCGGCTCGCTCAGGTTTACCGTACCTGGAGCTGATTTCGTTCAAACGTGCCCCTTAACTCAGTTTTTCTGGCACCGTTGACTCGAGAAGAGGACGAGGACGAGCGCGAGGGGACGTGATCGTTATGGAGGTTCCAGGTATGCAGGTGAGATACCTTCATTCACTCCCACGCACGCGCGCAAGGGCAGGTGAGCGTCGTGTCACAGGTAAGCGGCAGAACTTTGTTTGGGAACAAAGAGAATTTCTAAAACGTAATATATATATATATATATATATTTTTTTTTTAACTCAGTTTCCAGAAAGAAACTGTCTCTCTCTCTCGCGCGCATGTGTGTGAACATGTTATTCTCGTCCCTGGTTGTGAAAGCAAGGCTATGGCTCACTGTGACGTCAGTGTTTTTTTGTGTAAAAACGAACAGGTTGCAGTCAACACAGAATGACGTCAAGGCAACTTATTAGCCCAAAACACCTGCGGGTCATGTACTCATTAACAGGTTGCGTCTCAACACCATACTGCACTGTAGTGTGTGTATGAGCGTTGATGCTCCCGATGTCTTTCAGTCTGCCTAGCTAGCCCCCCCCCCCCCCCCCCCCCCCCACACACACACACACACACACACACACACATGCACCTGAGCTCACTGAACTCTTTAGCACAACTCAAATATTGACTGACAGATCTCCACAACGGCATCCCCCTTTACCCTACAATCATAAACCTGAGAGAGAGAGAGAGAGAGAGAGACAGAGAGAGACAGAGAGAGAGAGAGAGAGAGAGAGAGAGAGAGTGTTGGTGTGTATAGGAGGAGGAAGGAGCTAGATGGAACTTCCTCCAAGCATATTCCTGTAAAACATGGACGCTCGCTCTCTCGCTCTCTCTCGCTCTCTCTCGCTCTCTCTCTCTCGCTCTCTCTCTCTCGCTCTCTCTCTCGCTCTCTCTCTCGCTCTCTCTCTCGCTCTCTCTCTCGCTCTCTCTCTCGCTCTCTCTCTGTCTTGAAGTCAAAAGCTGGTAAACCAGGTGGTGTATTTGCCTAGCAGAACTTCCTTGTTCAGAGAGTATAAAGGTGTGCAGCTATAATTAACCTTGAGTACAACTCTGTTCTCCTGTCGTGTGGGCTAGAACTTAGTGTGTGTGTGGTTTGTGGTGTTTCTGTGTGTGTACAAATCAATGGTGTTGGGCCAATGTTCTTCAAAGCTAGTTCCTTCTTCATTTTAAAGCCTTCTGTCTTTCATAGGGTGTGTGTGTGCGTGTGTGTTTGTGTGAGTTCCTGTTCTTCAACAGTTCTCCTTCCTATTTTCAAGCCTGCTCAGGTGTGTGTGTGTGTGTGTCTGACACTTCCTTCCCTCCTTCCTTCCATCCCTTTCTCCCTAATTCTCTCTCTCCCTCCCTCCATTTGTCCCTCCCCCCTCTCTACCTCACTCTCTCCTTCCCTCCATCAATCCATATATCTCTCGTTCCATCCCTTCCTCCATCCCTCCATCTCTCTCCCTCACTCTCTCCATGCCTTATTTCTCCCCCCCCCCTCCCCCCCCCCCCCCCTCCCTCCAGAGCACCCATGTCGACCCGGAGGAGCTGTTCACCAAGCTGGATCGCATCGGGAAGGGCTCGTTCGGCGAGGTCTTCAAAGGCATCGATAATCGCACCCAGAGCGTGGTGGCCATCAAGACCATCGACCTGGAGCAGGCAGAGGACGAGATGGAGGACATTCAGCAGGAGATGACGGTGCTCAGCCAGTGTGACAGCCCTCATGTCACCAAGTACTACGGCTCCTACCTGAAGGTAGGCACACACACACACACACACACACACACACACACAGGGAACACACACACACAGGGAACACACACACACACAGGGAACACACACACACACAGAGAACACGCACACACACATACTCAGTGTGTGTATACACCATAGACACACATACAGTAAACACACACACAGGGATGATTGATTGATCTGAGCTTGCCCCCCCCCCCCCCCCCCCCCCCCCCCCCAGGGCAGCAAGCTGTGGATCATCATGGAGTATCTAGGAGGCGGATCAGCTCTGGACCTGGTAAACACACCTGCTGCTCCACCAGGGCCTGGTCCTGTTCCATACCGCCAGTTTAACCAAGCCAGGGTTATGATCCACCAGGGCCTGGTCCTGTTCCATACCGCCAGTTTAACCAAGCCAGGGTTATGATCCACCAGGGCCTGGTCCTGTTCCATACAGCCAGTTTAACCAAGCCAGGGTTATGATCCACCAGGGCCTGGTCCTGTTCCATACCGCCAGTTTAACCAAGCCAGGGTTATGATCCACCAGGGCCTGGTCCTGTTCCATACAGCCAGTTTAACCAAGCCAGGGTTATGATCCACCAGGGCCTGGTCCTGTTCCATACCGCCAGTTTAACCAAGCCAGGGTTATGATCCACCAGGGCCTGGTCCTGTTCCATACCGCCAGTTTAACCAAGCCAGGGTTATGATCCACCAGGGCCTGGTCCTGTTCCATACAGCCAGTTTAACCAAGCCAGGGTTATGATCCACCAGGGCCTGGTCCTGTTCCATACCGCCAGTTTAACCAAGCCAGGGTTATGATCCACCAGGGCCTGGTCCTGTTCCATACAGCCAGTTTAACCAAGCCAGGGTTATGATCCACCAGGGCCTGGTCCTGTTCCATACCGCCAGTTTAACCAAGCCAGGGTTATGATCCACCAGGGCCTGGTCCTGTTCCATACAGACAGTTTAACCAAGCCAGGGTTATGATCCACCAGGGCCTGGTCCTGTTCCATACAGCCAGCTTGACCAACAAGCCAGGGTTATGATCCACCAGGGTTAGGGTTAGGGAATTGGGCTAATAATCAGCTAGTAATCTGAAGGTTGCTGGTTCGATTCCCGGCCGTGCGAAATGACGTTGTGTCGTTGGGCAAGGCACTTCACCCTACTTGCCTCGGGGGGAATGTCCCTGTTCTTACTGTAAGTCGCTCTGGATAAGAGCGTCTGCTAAATGACTAAATGTAATGTCGGTTACTTTGGCTGACATTAAGCCTGGCATGTTCCTTAAACTAGCTTAATGAAACAGGCCCCAGGTCTTCAACAGGGTACATCTGACTGTGAGTTACACACAATGTGTGTGTGTGTGTTCCGTATTTTGTACTCCGATTTTACAGTTTTCTTGTGGTTGTACGGCTTATATTTCGAAGCGGCTTATAGTCCGGTTTTAGAACAAAAAAGTGGCTTTGTCCCAAGATCTCTACAGACCGTGCAGCTAATTTAATGCTCAACACTTGAACGGGGGCTTATTACTTGAAAGAGGAATTATTCGTAATCAATCGTGAGCATTGGTCTGCTCAGCGTTAGCCGGTGCAACGGAAACGTTGTTTGCTTTCAAAGTGCGGCTTATATTCCAGTGCGGTTTATACTCTGATTTACAAACACAAAGTCCTCATTCTGGGGGGGTGCGGCTTACACACAATGCGGCTTATTTTCCGTAAAATACGGTATGTGTGTGTGTGTGCAGCTGAGAGCAGGGCCGTTTGACCGAGGGCCAGATCGCCACCATGCTGAAGGAGATCTTGAAGGGACTGGACTACCTGCACTCAGAGAGGAAGATACACCGAGACATCAAAGGTAATTATGTAATTGTGTGAGTGTGTGAGCGTGTGAGAGTGTGTGTGTCCAGGTGTAGTTCACACACCTATATTCACCTCCCATGTGTTGTATATCTGTGTGTGCCCCCCCCCCCCCCCCCTCCAGCGGCCAACGTCCTCCTATCAGAGCAGGGGGAGGTCAAGCTGGCGGACTTTGGCGTGGCGGGTCAGCTGAGCGACACCCAGATCAAGAGGGAAACGTTTGTGGGCACGCCCTTCTGGATGGCCCCGGAGGTCATCCAGCAGTCCGCCTACGACTGCAAGGTGTGTGTGTGTGTGAGAAGGGGCACCATAACGGGAGAGAAGATTACGATGATTCTAAGGGCCCTGGTCAAAGAAACCCTAGCAGGGCTCGTGTGTGTGTGTGTGAGAGAGAAATATATGTGGTTTGGTTAAAATGGTGGGTGTGTTTGGGCCTTTGTGTGTGTATGCTTTTGTTGATGTGGGGTGTGTGCTAGGGCGTGTGTGTGCTAGGGCGTGTGTGTGTCTAAGTGATGTGGTCGGGCGGGATTGTTTGTGTATGGACTTGTCTCTCAGATTTCTGTGGTTTGGGGTGTGTGTGTATGGATTTGTGCCTCAGATTTGTGTGTGTATGGATTTGTGTCTCTCAGATTTCTGTGTGTGTGTGTGTGTGTGTGTGTGTAAACGTCAGATGAGCTCACCCTGCCAGACCAGCCTCAGACTGGTTTCCACCACTACTTCTCTCATGACGCTCCACCCTGCCAGACTGTTTGACCAGAATTCAATGTGACTTTTTAATGTGTAAGGGTGTGTCTTTAATGTGTGTGTGCGCTGTATGTAAGTGTGTCTGTGCTTTATACAGTGTGTGTGTGTGTGTGTAGGCACATACAGAAAAAGTTTTATGAGCGAAGAAATGGGCTATTCAAATGAGTCCACAACACACATGTACGTGTGTGTGTGTGTTCGAAACATGCCTAATTGCAGTGTGTGTGTGTGTGTGTGTGTGTGTGTGTGTGTGTGTGTGTGTGTGTGTGTGTGTGTGTGTGTGTGTCTGTGTGTGTGTGTGTGTGTGTGTGTGTGCCCCCCCAGGCAGACATCTGGTCCCTGGGGATCACAGCGATGGAACTGGCGAAGGGGAGCCCCCCCACTCCGACATGCACCCCATGAGAGTCTTGTTCCTCATCCCCAAGAACAGCCCCCCATCTCTGGGCAACGAGTTCTCCAAGAGCTTCAGGGATTTCACCGATGCCTGCCTCAACAAAGACCCTGCCTTTGTAAGTACAGGACTCCCTCTCTCTCTCTCTCTCTCTCTCCCTCTCTCTCTCTCCCGCTCTCTCTTGCTCTGTCTATCTCTCTCTCTGTCTCTCTCTCTCTGTCTCTCTCTCTCTGTCTCTCTCTCTCCCGCTCTCTCTCTCTGTCTCTCTCTCTCTCTCCCGCTCTGTCTCTCTGTCTCTCTCTCTCTCTCATCCCTCCCTCTCTCCTCCTCAGAGACCCACAGCCAGGGAGCTTCTGAAACACAAGTTCATTGTGAAGAACGCCAGAAAGACGTCCTCCCTCACTGAGCTGCTAGACCGCTACAGGAAGTGGAAGGCCGAGGGTCACAGCGAATCAGATTCCAGCGACACAGACAACGAGAACAGGTGCGTGTGTGTGTGTGTGTATTTGTTTCCGTTTGTGACAATACTTGTACCTGTGTCCAGCAGCTCTGAACACTGAGGCGCGCGTGTGTGTGTGTGTGTGTGTGTGTGCGCAGTGAGGAGGACAGCCAGTCTCCAGACTGGTCCTTCACTACTGTACGCAGGAAGAAGAAGAAGACAGACACACGGAATATCATCAACGGAAAGGTGTGTGTGTGTGTGTACCTGGAACACCAGTACTCCAGAGTGTGTGTGTGTACCTGGTACACCAGTACTCCAGAGTGTGTGTGTGTGTGTGTACCTGGAACACCAGTACTCCAGAGTGTGTGTGCGTGTGTTTCAGATATCATTTTGAAGTGACAGTGTTCTCGTCAATCAACCCTTTCCTTTTCCTCCTCCCACCCTTCCTTTTATCATTCCCCTCCCTCTCCCTCTCCTCCTCCCCCCCTCCCTCTCCCCTCCCCTCTCCTCAGGATCAGCAGGATCAGCAGCAGTCCTCCAGCCTGTCCACAGTCATCTCCCCAGTCTTCTCAGAGGTGGGTTTCTCTCTACACATGCACGCGTCAGATGTTCGTTAAAGGGGTCATATACTGATCAGATGTTCATTAAAGGGGTCATATACTGATGAGATGTGAAATGTATTGTTTGTAGGTGCACTACAGTAAATTGATAAGATGTTAGATCGATTACATGTGAAGTACAGTGGTGATGAGACATGTTTGTTTGGTATGATGTTGATTTTGAGTTTCAATACATTGATTGTGTGTGTGTACAATAAGTACTGATGGATTGATTGATTAATGTGATGTTAGTGTCCCATTAGATGGATGCATAGATAAATGAGATACATTCATATGATATCTGTATTCATGGATGATGTTTATGTTGGATGAAGTTGGTGTTGGATGATGTTTATGTTGGATTGCAGCTCAAGCTCCAGCACAGAGAGAGTACTGAGCAGCGATTGGCTATCGAAGATCTAGAACGGAACATCCGATTGGCTGAGGAAGTCTGTCCAGGAATCACAGACAAGATGGTGGCCAGAATTATCGCACGATACCAGAAGTAGGTCTTTGTTTAATTTCTTGCTTTCATTCATTCATTCGTCCTTAATTTCTAAAATTCTATTCAGTCGCTCATCCACTTTCACTTTTCCCTTCCAGGTTTTCCAACTAACCCTGGAGGGGAGAGAAGAGGAGGGGAGGGGAGAGGACGGGAGAGGAGGAGAGAGGAGGAGAGAGGAGGAGAGAGGAGGAGAGGAGAGGGGAGAGGAGAGAGGGGAGAGGAGGGGAGAGGAGGGGGGAGAGGAGGGGGGGAGAGGAGGGGGGAGAGGAGGGGAGAGGAGGGGAGAGGAGGGGAGAGGAGGGGAGAGGAGGGGAGAAGGACACCTGACCAGGAGCTAGAACAGAACTGGTTTCTGGAAACTTTGCTGTGCAAAGTCTTTTTACAGTTACAGTACACACGCACACTCACACGCACATGCATGCACACACTACATTCTATAATCATGCTTTTAATTAGTGCCTTGCTTGTAGCTCAACCAGATTGATGTGGGTACAGCACCTTCTTGTGGCTTGGGCAGAACTGTCAGACTCAGGGCAGCAGGGCAGTGGGAACGAGACTCTTGTATATTTGTTGAGATGTTGTGTATACAACATATGTTATGATCATTGACCTATGCACCTTTTGTTCTTTCTTGTAAGTAGCTTTGGATAAAAGCGTCTGCTAAATGACAAAATGTAAATGTATACAGGTGTCTCCTTAAATTTTCACTGAACCAACTAAAGGAACCAGGGTATGGCCTGTAAAAGTTTGGCCTGTAAAAGTTTGGATACGATGTTGTAGTTCTATCAATAAATATATATATATATATATAGACTTTTAACGCGTTTGTTTTATGGTAAAACACCTGAGAGAATGACAAGACCAGCCGTAATCACAGATCATCTTTTAATCTCCAAATAAGAACAATTGAACTCGAATACCAAAAAACCACATACATCACAGAGCTTCCTTCTAGAACTACGGGCCGCTCTAGAACATCTAGTTCAAGATCTGCGTCGTGTTCTAGGACTGCGTCTTGTTCAAGAACAGCATGTCGTCGAAGAACCGAATTCCGTTCTAGAACTCTGAGACCCTGGCAGGTTAGAGCCTGAGTTTGGTGATGCGGGTCGTCGGAGGAGGAGAAGGAAGGGCCTGTCTCCTCCTCTCCTCGTCACTGTGACCAAAACTCCTCTCTCCGCCTCCTCCTCCTCCCCCTCCTCCTCCTCCTCCAGTTGGAGGCTCCCAGAAGAGTAGCCCCATCCTGGCCAGCCCTGTGGACCGTACCACCCTGGCCAGCGGGGGGGGCGCAGTAGTAGGGGTAGAACACCTCGGGGTCCGAGTCACTGTAGCTTCCCCCCCCCGGGCCCCCCCCAGCACGCACAGGGAGGAGGGCCGGTGTGGCAGGGGGGAGGAGTCCAGGGGCAGGTAGGTGGGCCTGGTGGGACGTGACAGGTGGGGGTAGTAAACCCAGGGGGCGGAACTCGGAGGCGGGGTTAGAGGAGAGGAGGCGGGGGAACTTGACGTCCGGGTTGGCTGGTGGGCTCGACGGGGGAGGCCTGGCAGGAAGCTGCCTGTCGTCGCTGTAATGCCCCCGCCTCCACGCGGCCCCACATCCCAATCGCCTGCTTCTGGGTTGGACCACCCTGGCCAATCCTAGCCCTGGGGGGGCGGGTGTTGCCGTCTGAGAGCGGCGACAGAGAGGACGAATTGCGGCTCGTGTACAGAGAGGGGGCGGGACAACAGCGTCCATAGTGGGCGTGGTCTCGGCGTCGCACCTGGGGCAGACGCTCCAATGAGGTGACGGCTCCGTCAGCCAGGTAGGCGTGGCCGCGGGGGGTAGCTAGCCAATGTGGGAACGAGGGTAGGACGGGGTCTGAACTGAAAGGCGGGGTTTCTGGGATACAGGAGGGACCAGCTGTTGCGTTTCGGCGTGAGCGTTCTGGCGACGCCTGACCCTGTTTCCGTGGTAACCCCCCCGTCTGTGACCCCCCCCTACTCTCCCCGCCCTCTCACCCCCCGACGTGGAGGCGGGACCTTGTCTTGGGCGAGGGCGGACGATTGGGGGAAGGCTTGTGGGCGGGACCTCTGCAGCTCCGCAGAGAAGATCACCCTCCGTTGCCGAGCGACCTGCGCTTGGTCCACGCCCACTTTCCTGCTCCACTTCCTCCTCGCTGTGAGCCAGGGGGCCGGCCGGACCGGGGGGAACGGGTGAGACTGCTCGTACACCTGCGCATGCACACACAACACACACACACAGATATACACACACACACACACACAGATATACATGCACACACACACAGATATACACACACACACACCACAGATATACACACACACACACATACACACACACACACACACACAGATATACACACACACACATACACGCACACACACACACAGATATACATGCACACACACACACACACAGATATAACATGCACACACACACACACACACACACACACACACACAGATATACATGCACACACACACAGATATACACACACACACACATACACACACGCACACACACACAGATATACACGCACACACACACACAGATATACACACACACACAGATATACATGCACACACGCACAGATATACATGCACACACACACACACACCACATACACGCACACACACACACACAGATATACACACACACACAGATATACATGCACACACACACGATATACATGCACACACACACAGATATACACACACACACAGATATACATGCACACACACACACACATACACGCACACACACACACAGATATACACACACACACACACAGATATACATACACACACACACAGATATACATGCACACACACACACAGATATACATGCATACACACACACAGAAACGCAGACATAAACATTTGTTAAGAGTAGTTAGGACTATGGATACAGAGGTAGAATAGATTATAATAGACAAATATATTTAGGGTAGATGAAAATAGAGTTGGAGAAGATTAAACAGAGTATAGAAATACTGTAATTTGAGTAAACATTTTGAAATAGAGTTGATTAAGAATATAGAAATCTAGCTTCGTATATACAGCTCATATATATTACAGTTGTGCTGTAGAAAGCTAGAGGAGTAGAACATGTGGAGGATGTTGTGGTGTAGAAAGCTAGAGGAGTAGAACATGTGGAGGATGTTGTGGTGTAGAAAGCTAGAGGAGTAGAACATGTGGAGGATGTTGTGGTGTAGAAAGCTAGAGGAGTAGAACATGTGGAGGATGTTGTGGTGTAGAAAGCTAGAGGAGTAGAACATGTGGAGGATGTTGTGGTGTAGAAAGCTAGAGGAGTAGAACATGTGGAGGATGTTGTGGTGTAGAAAGCTAGAGGAGTAGAACATGTGGAGGATGTTGTGGTGTAGAAAGCTAGAGGAGTAAGAACATGTGGAGGATGTTGTGGTGTAGAAAGCTAGAGGAGTAGAACATGTGGAGGATGTTGTGGTGTAGAAAGCTAGAGGAGTAGAACATGTGGAGGATGTTGACCTGTTTAGAGACGTCAGTGAGCAGGTCTGGAGATGAACGACACTGTCTGGAGTCATAGTCTGAGGTGCTGTACGACCTGCAGGAGGAGAGATGGGTCAGAACACACACATCACACTCGCTGACCACACACACACACACACACACACTCACACACTCTGCACGCACACCCCTACACACCAGAGATTGGAAGCAACCAAGTACAAATAATTTGTTTCTGTACTTAAGTAAATTGTTCTGGTATTAGTACTTTACTTCACAAATTTTTTTTTGGACAACTTTTTTACTTTCCATTTTTTATAAGTATCTGTACCTACTGCTTATTTGAAAGTCTTGTTATGTTAGTTTTTACTTAACTATAAGTCAGAGCCCATACTTCTTTACTACTATTTGAGTGTGGATGTGTGTGTACTTTTTGCCATCTCCTGCTACACTCACAACCCAGGGCCCCCCCCCCTCGCGCGCGCCCCAGATCTCTCTCCTTTTTCCCTGCTCTTCCTCTCCTCTGCTCCAGTTCTGGCCCCCCCTACCCTGGGCCCCCCCCTACCCTGGGCCCCCCTACCCTGGGCCCCCCCCTACCCTGGCCCCCCCTACCTTGGGCCCCCCCTACCCTGGGCCCCCCCTACCCTGGGCCCCCCCTACCCTGGGCCCCCCCTACTCTGGGGCCCCCCTACCTTGGGCCCCCCCTACCCTGGGCCCCCCCCTACTCTGGGCCCCCCCCTACCCTGGGCCCCCCCGTACCCTGGGCCCCCCCCTACCCTGGGCCCCCCCCTACTCCTGGGCCCCCCCTACCCTGGCCCCCCCCTACTCTGGGCCCCCCCCTACCCCTGGGCCCCCCCTACCCTGGGCCCTCCCCCTACCCTGGGCCCCCCCTACCCCTGGGCTCGGGAGAAACAGACCCGTTTTGTCCCCCCCTATCGGCGGGCCTGCTCACACACACACTCTCACACACACACTCTCACTCTCTCACACAACACACCACCTCTCAAACACACAAACACACCCTCTCACCTTTCGAGGTGTGTGCGTCTCTTCTCTGTGGTCTCCACACACTCCAGTAGCTGCTTCTGAGTCCTGCCACTGACACACACACACACAACACACACAGATGAGAGAGAGAGCATGTGTTTGTGTGTGTGTGTGTGTGAGAGCGAGAGAGAGAGAAGCACCTGTATCTGAAGCTGGAGCCCTTGCTGGAGGAGGAGGGGTCTTGTGTCTCCTCTGAGGCTCCTCGGCCAAATCGGAAGAAGGCGTGGTACTCCACACACATCCTCCAGAACGCCTTGCACACGTCCCGGCTCGCCATGGAGAAACTCCACCGTGTCCTTACGAGACGGCTACACACACACACACACACACGAGCACACACACACGTAAACAGGAGCACACACACATGTAAACAAGAGCACACACACACACTCTTGAAATTGTTATTTTACAGACATTTGTTAGTGGTGGGTATTTACTTTGAGGAGAGTTTAAACACGTCACTCACACACCTCACACCTTCACACACACACACACACACTGGTAGGTAGAGTGTCGTCACCCCAACTTTGTCGTGCAGCTATGATGAGGAAGTGTTTCCTCTTGAAGCTCAGCTTCCTGATCTTGGCCCAGCTGAACGTGTTGATCTTGGCGTTTCCCTGGAGACGGACCACAGACAGAGTACTCCAGAGTGTGTGTGTGAGTGTGTGTACCTGGAACACCAGTACTCCAGAGTGTGTGTGTGTGTGAGTGTGTGTACCTGGAACACCAGTTACTCCAGAGTGTGTGAGTGTGTGTACCTGGAACACCAGTACTTCCAGAGTGTGTGTGTGTGTGAGTGTGTGTACCTGGAACACAAGTACTCCAGAGTGTGTGACAGCCAGGTTGAGGCGGACCCCCTCCCCGTCGTGGGCGGGGTGGGGTCTGATGCCGTACATGTCCAGCTTCCGAGCCACCTCCAGCAGCTGGACGTCAGAGTCAGCAGGGCTGGAGCCCCTGCACACACACACACACACACACACACACACACACACATACAGTATATACAGGTGACACACACATATATGTACAGGTGACACACACACACACATATATACAGGTGACACACACACATATATACAGGTGACACACACATAAGGTGACACACACACATATATATACACACACACATTCATACAGGTGACACACACACATATAGTCAATTTGTATTCAGGAAGTGTGTTATTTGTGTGTGTGTGTACCTGTGTCTCTTGTGGAAGCGTATGATGGTATGGTCCAGGTATTCCTGGTTGGGAACATAAGGCTTCATCTCCAGGTGGTGAACATCCAGCTCCTCATCATAGTCCCCCAACTCTGCTGTAAACACACACACACACGCATGCACACACACACGCAGGCACAAACCCACACATGCACACACACACACACAGGAACACATATATATGTGCGTATCTAAACATATACATATAAATGTACAGTGAATGTCCTAATATGAACTCTTACACTGCAGTATGTGTGAGACCAGCAGGGCGGCGCTGTTGTCGTTGCAGGTCAGACTACCGTTAGACAGGTCCTGCCTGACCTGCAGAGCAAACAGGTACCTGGAGAAAGATGAGAGGTCACACACACTATCCCTCTCTCTCCCACTCCCCCTGTCTCCCTCCCTCCATTCCTCTCTACCTCCCTTCCCCCTGTCTCTCCCTTTCATCATCCCCTCATCTCTCTCCCTCCCTCCCTCCCTCCTCACTCTCCCTCTCTCTTCCCCCTCTCCCTCCCTCCTCACTCTCTCTCTCCCCCCTCTCCCTCCCTCCTCACTCTCTCTCTCTCTCCCCCCTCTCCCCTCCCTCCTCACTCTCCCTCTCTCTCCCCCCCCTCTCCCTCCCTCCTCCTCAACCTGGTTAGTCCCCTTTGCAGCTGTCCAGGATCAGGGGGGAAGAACTTCACCATGAACCTGAAGAACAGGTCACTGGAGTCTGGGAGACAGAGAGAGGGGGGGAGGGGCATAGAGGGGAAGGGGAGGAGAGAGAAGGGAGGAGAGAATTTAAAAAGATGTGTGTTGTCAGCCACGCAGCAGATAGTAGCAGACCACTTACACTTGATCTGCTTAGCGAGGGGTTTCAGTAGCTCCAACCACACCTGCAGAAACACATGCACACACACACACACACACACTCTCTTAGTGACGAGATTACGAAAGATGAGTGTGTGTACATGTGTATGTGGTCAGTGTGTATTTGGTCCATTTGTATGTGAGCATGCATGCGTGTGTTAGTGTGTGTGTGTGTGGTGTGTGTGTGTGTTCTCACGTAGCTGCCACTGTGATGTCTGAACTCCAGTCCAAAATATTCCTTTTCCAGAAGCTTCAGGTGCCCACACACCTTGTTGAAGAAATCACCTCCCAGAATGCTTTGCTGCAAAGCAGCAGAGTGGAGACAGAGAGAGAGGGAGCAGA
>NC_090072.1:1141583-1157512 GCF_038355195.1 Osmerus mordax | reverse complement strand
CAATCCGTTTCATCATAGATTGCGATTTGGAGTGTTTGGCTGTTGAATATTTCATATAACATAAATACAACAAGACCATTCATTCCTCATTCCTTCTGTCTCTCCATCTCTCCCTCACCCTGTCCATCTCTCTCTCTCCATCACCCTGACTATCTCTCTCTCCATCTCTCCCTCTCCACCTCTTCACTCATCATGAGGATGATGTGGTTTAGCAGATTTACTGCTGATTGTTGCCTCATCAAATATTTAACATCTTCCTGCTTCTGCTATTGTAGGGGAACTGGGGGGGGGGGGTAAGAGGGAGAGATGGAGGGAGAGGGAATTAAAGAGAGAGAAATCCAGGAATAGAGAAACAGAGGAAAAGAGGAGAGAGAGAGAGAGAGAGAGAGAGAGAGAGAGAGAGAGAGAGAGAGAGAGAGGAGAGAGAGAGAGAGAGAGAGAGAGAGAGAGAGAGAGAGAGAGAGAGAAAACAGACTGAGAGGGTGATGTAGTTCTGAATACTGGTTCCTGTCCTGGTTTCTTGAGCATCCAGTTGTTACTGGCAGGACAACAAACCACCTATCACCTCCCCCCCTCCCACCTCTCCTCCCCCACACCTCCCCCTGTTTCTCTCCCTCCCTTTCTCTCCAACCTCCCCCCCCTCCTCCCTCACACTCGTTTTTCTCTCTAACCTTTATGTATACTCCTCCCCCTCCCCCCCCCCCCCCCCCCAGGTTGTTTGAGACCCTGCAGTCTCTGTTCTGGTCTGTGTTCGGCCTGCTGAACCTGTACGTCACCAACGTGAAGGCCCGCCACGAGTTCACAGAGTTCGTAGGAGCCACCATGTTTGGAACCTACAACGTCATCTCCCTGGTGGTGCTGCTCAACATGCTGATCGCCATGATGAACAACTCCTACCAGCTCATAGCTGTGAGTACTGGTACTAATTAGTACTAATACTATACTAATCACTTTAAAATAACACACAAGAGTCATTCAACATGCTCAGACATGATGGTTTGCGTGAGTACTAGTACCAAGAAGAACAAAACTGTTAATAAGTGCTATGTCTGTTATCCAAAGCAATGAAATGCGTCCTGGGAAGCTCCTTTGAAATGGTCTGATTCAGATGTTAGAGAGGAAGCTGCTCTCTGTGTGTGGAGCAGGACGGTATTGATGAGGAGTATCGATCCACAGAGAGCTTCATCCTCCCTCCTCCTCCAGCACCAACACACGGGCTCGTTCCCTCCTCCTCCCAGCACCAACACACAGGGCTCGTTCCCTCCTCCTCCTCCAGCACCAACACACAGGGCTCGTCCCTCCTCCTCCTCCTCCAGCACCAACACACAGGGCTCGTTCCCTCCTCCTCCAGCACCAACACACAGGGCTCGTTCCCTCCTCCTCCTCCAGCACCAACACACAGGGCTCGTTCCCTCCTCCTCCTCCAGCACCAACACACAGGGCTCGTTCCCTCCTCCTCCAGCACCAACACACAGGGCTCGTTCCATCCTCCTCCTCCAGCACCAACACACAGGGCTCGTTCCCTCCTCCTCCAGCACCAACACACAGGGCTCGTTCCCTTCTCCTCCAGCACCAACACACAGGGCTCGTCAGAGGAGAACATTACACCAGTACTGAGAGTATTCAACTAATAGTAGATGAATACCACACAAGTGCTTTACAAATACTATACTAGAGCAACTGCTATACTAACCCTATACTCCCTGTGTGCAGGGCAATGCAGACACTGAGTGCAGTACCAATGCTACACCAGTACCAATGCTACAACCAGTACTAATACTATACCAGTACAAATGCTGTACCAGTACTAATACTATACTTGTACTAATACTATACTAGTACTAATACCATACCAGTACTAATACCATACCCAGTACTAATACTGTACTAATACCATACCAGTACTAATACTGTACTAATACTATACTAGTACTAATACCATACCAGTACTAATACTATACTAGTACTACAATTTACATTTAGTCCATTTAGCAGACGCTCTTATCCAGAGCGACTTACAGTAAGTACAGGGACATTCCCCCGAGGCAAGTAGGGTGAAGTGCCTTTCCCAAGGACACAACGTCATTTGGCACAGCCGGGAATCGAACGGGTAACCTTCAGATTACTAGCCCGACTCCCTAACCGCTCAGCCACCTGACTCCAGTCCAGTCCATACCAGTACTAATACTGTACTAATACTATACCAGTATTAATACTGTACCAGTACTAATACTGTACTAATATTGTACTAATACCATACCAGTACTAATACTGTACTAATATTGCTCTGTGTGTCCAGGACCATGCAGATATAGAGTGGAAGTTCGCCCGCACCAAGCTGTGGATGAGCTACTTCGACGAGGGGGGCACCTTGCCCCCCCCCCTTCAACATCGTGCCCAGTCCCAAGTCCACCTAGGTACCTGCTCACCTGGCTCCACCTGCGTCTCTGTGGGGGGCGGGGCAGCACAGACTGCAGCCGCAAGCACGAGGACCTGCGCCAGTTCACCGTGAGTGGACGGGCACCACACACACACACGTACACACACACGTACACACACACACACACATGTACACACACACACCAGTCTCGACAACGAGACCAGGACAGGAACAGGTCCATCTTGCAGATGATGGACTTGGAGAATCATAAACTCAAGACACTTACTGGAACACAATCAGCTTTCACTCTACACTCTCCTTCTCTCCCCCTCTCCTGCTCGCTCTCTCTCCCTCTCTCTCTCTCTCTGTTTCTTTCATCTGTCTCTCCTTCTCTCCCCTCTTTTTCCCCTCTCTCTCTCTCTCTCTCTCTCTTTTTCTGATAGATCACCCTCTTGCCCAGCACACACTCACACACACACACACACACACACACACACACACACACACACACACTGCTCACCCACACATACAGGCATGCTCCATCAGCCCAGTTGAAGTCTGTTGTGTTACATAATCCAGCCCACATAGGTTCAGATAGCTTCACCAATCTAATGGAGGAGAGAGTGTGTGTACCGGTGTGTGTGTACCGCTGTGTGTGTGTGTACCGCTGTGTGTGTGTGTGTACCGCTGTGTGTGTGTGTGTGTGTGTGTGTACCGCTGTGTGTGTGTGTGTGTGTGTGTGTGTGTGTGTGTGTGTGTGTGTGTGTGTGTGTGAAGGTACACAGTGTGCTTTAATATTATTTCATTTCCTTTCAGGAGCGCCATGCTGATAGCCTGATACAGAATCAGCATTACCAGGGTCTGTGAAGTGTGTGTATGTGTGTGTGTGTTCTCCCTCCCTCCCTGTATATCCCCAGGCCCTCTTCTGGCAACAGTCCAATTCAGAACTAACCAGCCCCCTTGTGGCAGTGTGTGTATGCACGTGTGTGGGGCTTGGCAGAGCCAAATTCCCTACCAGTCCAGCCAGCTGCTCACTCCTAAACAAACAAGATGAGACCATGCTCCCTCTCTCTCCCTCTCCCTCTCTCTCTCCCCCTCTCTCCCTCTCCCTCTCCCCCCTCTCCCTCTCCTACTCCATCTCTTGCTTCCCCCCATACTCTATTACTCTCTCCTTTCCTCTGTATTGGTCAGTAGTGCATGTGATGGTTGGCAGGAAGTGGCTGTCTCCATGGTGATGTGGTGTGTCTCTAACAGGAAGTGATCCGTAGCTTGGTGAAGAGGTAAGTGGCGGCCATGATACGCAGCGCCAAGACAGACGAGGGGCTGACCGAGGAGAACTTCAAGGTCCTCTGTCTCCTTCTAGCTCTCTCTCTCATTCTAGCTCTCTCTCTCATTCTAGCTCTCTCTCTCCTTCTAGCTCTCTCTCTCATTCTAGCTCTCTCTCTCATTCTAGCTCTCTCTCTCCTTCTAGCTCTCTCTCTCCTTCTAGCTCTCTCTCTCCTTCTAGCTCTCTCTCTCCTTCTAGCTCTCTCTCTCTCCTTCTAGCTCTCTCTCTCTCTTCTAGCTCTCTCTCCTTCTAGCTCTCTCTCTCATTCTAGCTCTCTCTCTCATTCTAGCTCTCTCTCTCATTCTAGCTCTCTCTCCTTCTAGCTCTCTCTCTCTCTAGCTCTCTCTCTCCTTCTAGCTCTCTCTTTCCTATCTCTCTGTCTCTTTCTCAATCCTTGATACTCCATTCTCTCTTTATTTCTCTCTGCCGCTGTTTTTATAATATATATATATATAAACATCCCCCTCTCCAGGAGTTTAAGCAGGACATCTCCAGCTTCCGCTACGAGGTTCTGGATCTCCTAGGCAACCGTCTCGCCCGACACGTCGCCACTACTCCTCGTCCAATGAAGCTGGCTCCGAGGGACGAGGGCGTGGCCGATGACGAGGTGGCCAGGGCCGACAATGATGGGGGCGGAGCCGGGAGGTCAAAGGTCGTGAGTTTCCTGACCCCCGCCCCCCCTGGACGATCCCACGCCCAAATATGGTGTTTGCGCTCTGGTGCGCTCGATCTCCGGATGACCAGGAGAGAGAGGGAGGAGCTGGAGAGGAGGGGAGGAGGAGCTGGAGGGATGGGAGGACGGAGGGGGAGGAGGAGGATGAGGAGGGCAAGCCAAAGAGTAACGGAGTAAAGACGACAGTTCCTTCCTCCTCCTCCTCCATCATCCCCTTCCTCCTCCTCCCCTCTCCTCCTCCTTGGCTCGTACGAGGAGCCGTCTGCAGCGCCCTCTCCGCCCCCCGCTCCAAGTCAGATTCCTTCAAACGCCTGGGCTTCCTGTTCTCACGCAAAACCCGCCCCCTTTCCCTCCCCCTACGCCAATCCCCTCCCTCCTACACCATCTCCGACGGCTTGCTCCGCCCCCTCGGCGGACACGACATCGGCCTGGGGTCAGGTGACCCGCAGCGAGACACACCTGAACCGCCTCGGCCGTAACCCCGCCCCCTTCCCCCCGGAGGGCCAATGGGAGGGACTACTCTGCTGACCATGCCCCTCCCCCCTCCTTGCCCCTGCCAATCGCTGCACTGTGCTTCCAACATCGTCCGCCTCCAGCTCCCGCCTCCTGGGACTCCAGCGAGGATGTGTTCGAGGGGGAGGGGGGCGGGGGCAGGGGAGGGGGGTGGGTGGGGCCTTGTGATGTCATAGACACTTGCGAAGTCCTTGAGGATTCCGTCACCACTCAACTTTGAACTCCCATGATGCTCTGGGGCACGGAGAGAGAATCTCTGGGGGGGGGGGGGGGTACTCCTACTGTTGGAACTCCTCCCCCCTCCGAGGGTTCTCCAGGAAGTGGCCCGTATCTGACGAATCATCGCCTCAGATGCAGGAACAGGAAGGACTGCTGGGAGCCCCTCCATCCCTTACTTCCTGTCCTAGGCCCCTCCTCTTCCTCCACCTAGCCCACCCCTAGTAATAACATGACTGGTACTAGTTACAATAAAGGACTAGTTACAGCTCCACCAGTACCGGTGAGGGATTAGACAGGACTGGTAACACCGGTGTTCATTTAGAAAACACTTCTCTCCAGGCGACGTCCCCGGGGGGATCTGAACCTGAACACTCTCCTCCTGATCCACACTCCTAGTGGTGAAGGGCTGTGCATTATATAAACCTTGCTTCACGTTGCTACTGAACCAAGTCACAATGCTCTTCTCACCATACACAGCACCAAGGAGAGGAGGGGAGGGGGAGGGAGGAAAAGGGAGGAGAGAGGAGGGGAGGAGGAGGAGGGAGGGGAGGGAGGGGGGAGGGAGGAAAAGGGAGGGGGGGGGAGAGGGAGGAGGAGGAGGAGGGAGGAGGACAAGAACATCTTTTGAGAGAGGAGGGAGAGACTGGTGTCTTTTCAATCAGTGTGTTGATGACACGGGAGAGCCAATAGGAGTCTAGATCGTTCTTATAATCAGCCAGTCATTGAGCAGTAGAGCTCATGCATGTTTAGTCTACCACACACACACACACGCACACACATGTACACACAGAGGACATGCACACACACACACGCATGCATATACTATCACACACACATACACACAAAATATACACACACACTAACATATAGGCATGGATATACAGCCACACACACACACACACACACACACACACACACACACTTGCATGGATATACTATCACACAGACACACACATGCATGGATATACACACACATATACAGTTCACACAGAGAGAGAAGGAGAGAGAGAGAGGAGGAAGAGAGAGAGTGAGGAGTAGAGAGAGACGAGAGGTTGACTGGTGAGACAGTCAGTCCTAAGTGTCTCATCTGGTGAACTGAAGTAAGGAGAGAGGACACCATACAACATGGGTAGGCAAGAGGAAGAGAGTGTGTGTGTGTGTGAGAGAGATATATGTGAGAGTGAGTGAAACACTGTGAGAGTGTGTGTGTGTGTGTGAGTGAGTGTGTGTGAGACAGGAAGTGGAGGCGCCAGACTCATGCATTATCCAGCGGGCTGTCATCACAAACAGGCCAGCAACCTTATCATCCAACGGTGAAACTGCTGCTTCAACCTGTCTCCTGTATTAACAGTGTGTGTGTGTGTGCGTGTGTCATGGTTAAATCGTGAGACCCTCTGTGTTTCAACAGATGAGGGTGCAGTCTGGTGTTCCAACACCACCTGCTTGGTGAGCATGTTGAAACACACACAGCCCTCTCTCCTTGTCTCTCTACCAGCTGGAGCAGTCTGTTGTCATCAACGTACAGTTCTGTCCAACACACACACACACACACTTAATCCAATCTTCAGGTCTCCCTGTCACCTTATAAAGGGATTTTAAGCTTTAAATGTCCATGTTTTTTTCCACTTAAATGAATGAATGTATTATTTTTATATGAGAAGAGCACGTTGCATTACCAGCGTCTGGAAGGACTGGCAGGACGCGTTCCAATACTTCAGACAAGCTTCCTTCCTCACTTCCTTCCTCATCTCCTTCCTTGCCTTCTTCTATCCTATGGGGTTCCTTAGGAGGAACCCCGAGCTCATGGGATTGGCCGAAACAAGCATCCCTCTGTGTTATATTAACCAATCAAACCCTGCAAGTAAAATCTCCTGTCCTTTCAAGTTCGCTTTGGAACGAGGCCTGTAGTGAAGTGTTGGAACGGGGCCTGTGTTTTGACCATGTGACCCAGGTTGTAATAATACTATGTCAGACCTTGGCCACATATCCGCTCTGTTTAGTGACCATGAACACTTCCATGAAGAACGCTTGAATAAAGGCCTGAATGAAGGACAGAGAGAGAGAGAGGAGACTGGTGACTGAGCGTCTGGGAGAGAAGGAGAGAATACTCTCAAACCCAGACCAGCTGGACCCTCATCACCCGCAAGATACCCTCCTTACTGAGAGGGGGATGGGGGGGAGGGGGGGGCAAGGAAGGAGGGGAGGGGGTAAACATATATAGAGAGGAGAGGGATGGACGATAGAGAAAGAGAATGAAAGAGAGAAATAAATAGAGGTATAAAAAGAGATGGAGAGATTCTTCCACCAACATCACAGCTAGAGCTCTGTGTGGGCAGGCAGGTCGAATAAAAGAAAATCTGCTGCTCTCTCCTTCAACTCTCTTGCTCTCTTTTCTCTCTCCCTCCCTCCCTCTCTCTCTCCTCTCTCTCCTCTCTCTCCAGTACACAGTGTCAAGCAGCTATAGAGAATGTAGATAGTTCTTTTACTGCCAGCATAGAGGCATCCTCTAACACTGCAACTATTATTCAACGATATTGAGAAACTACTACACACACACAGATGCACATACATACAGATACACTTACACACACACAGATACATACACACACAGATATACAATCACACAGACACACAATTGCGCATAGATACACACACACATGCACTTCCACACTCACACACTCACTAATCGATACACCCTCATGCACACAAACACACACGATAATGCACAAACCCTAATACACACAAACACACGTTACACAAACACACACGCTCACACACACACCTCCAGTCCTCCCAGTGGGGCTGTTTGTGGTTCTGGTTCTTCTCTAATCGCTCTCCTGGAATAGAAACACAGCCTGTAGCTATGTTTACACCTCTCCATCCATCTCTCTCTCTGTCAATATCTCTCCCTTCATAATGCTCTCACTCACACACACACAGTCTCTTCGTGATCCTCGCATGACACACAAACACACACTCCGTGTTGGTGATGACTTGGTCCGTTAGACGCAGTCCAATTAGACATGTTACCTCTGACGATGACGTCAGTTTCACACAGTTAAACGGGAGAACGGAGAGACCGTGCGGTTACAACGGCGAAGATGATGAGAAATCGACTGAAGCGGAGTTCATGGAGACGGTTGGAAGGGAAAAGGTACCATTAATTTCAAAATACGGTATAATGTCGTGGATATGCACCACATACTGTACACTGTCAACTACACTGACTGCATGGTTCGCGTTATTTACACGTAATTTTCATCTGATTTGTTTATAATAGACGTAGGCCTACGTAATAGATCGCAATGCATCGAAACGGAACTTGGTCACCTATGGTAATCTACTGCCCTCTAGTGGTTGGATCAAGCTACTGCTACCGCAGAAACGCAGAAGTCTTATACAGCGCAACGAGCTGATGCAGAATCTGTTTTGCGACGGTAACGGGAGAACATCAGTGTGACACATTGTCAAAGCGCAGATCCAAGATCCGTTAGCTGTCATGTATCTGTAAACAAGCCTCCGTTCTGTATTGGTTAAACCGGTGACACTTCTCTACGTCTGATTGGTCCGCACCGCCACTGCTGAAAATCACATCGTTTAGTAAGCCCGGGTCATCTTGGCGAGTGGAGTTTTTGAAGTCTACCTTCAATAAGGCAAGTGGAATCAGGAAACACCGCTCACCGCTCACACGCGGGTACACAAAACGGGCTAATCATTGGTTGGTGGCGTCTACTTTATGCGGAAGTCAAACACTCAGGAATTGTAAACCGCTGAATACGATGGCGTCTCTAACAGACATGAATCTGTAGCATCGCTATTCTTAGTGTGACCTGAACGGTATTAGCGTCAAGCGAGGCTCATCAATATGATTTTCTTTGCGAGTGCGACGCTGTTGTTGTTACTGAAGGCGAGGGTCGAGGCGGTACAGAAGATAGGTGACGATGAATGGGTCAATCTACCCAACAAATGTGAAGGTAGGTGTGTGTGTGTGCCGTGTGTGTGTGTGTACGCTGTCTACGTATTTCCAATCAAGTAATTAATGAAAGATTTAGAGTGAAATATCTGAAGACGCTGTGTTTTCTCACGGCAGTGTGTGGATCTGACATTGGGGTTGAACGGAATCGGTCAAATAGGAAACCAATACCGTTATGTGTCATCTGATGCAGCTAGATGGAGAAGGGGGAGAGAAAGAGGGAGCGAGAGAGACGAGGAGGAGAGAGGGATGATAACAGACGAGGAGGAGAGGGGGATGATAACAGACGAGGAGGAGAGAGGGATGATAACAGACGAGGAGGAGAGAGGGAGGATAACAGACGAGGGGAGAGGGGGATGATAACAGACGAGGGGAGAGGGGGATGATAACAGACGAGGAGGAGAGAGGGAGGATAACAGACGAGGAGGAGAGAGGGAGGATAACAGACGAGGGGAGAGGGGGATGATAACAGACGAGGAGGAGAGAGGGAGGATAACAGACGAGGAGGAGAGGGGGATGATAACAGACGAGGAGGAGAGAGGGATGATAACAGACGAGGAGGAGAGAGGGAGGATAACAGACGAGGGGAGAGGGGGATGATAACAGACGAGGAGGAGAGAGGGAGGATAACAGACGAGGGGAGAGGGGGATGATAACAGACGAGGAGGAGAGGGGGATGATAACAGACGAGGAGGAGAGAGGGATGATAACAGACGAGGAGGAGAGGGGGATGATAACAGACGAGGGGAGAGAGGGATGATAACAGACGAGGAGAGGGGGATGATAACAGACGAGGAGGAGAGAGGGATGATAACAGACGAGGGGAGAGGGGGATGATAACAGACGAGGGGAGAGGGGGATGATAACAGACGAGGAGGAGAGGGGGATGATAACAGACGAGGAGGAGAGGGGGATGATAACAGACGAGGAGGAGAGAGGGATGATAACAGTCGAGGAGGAGAGAGGGATGATAACAGACGAGGAGGAGAGGGGGATGATAACAGACAAGGAGGAGAGGGGGATGATAACAGACGAGGAGGAGAGGGGGATGATAACAGACGAGGAGGAGAGGGGGATGATAACAGACAAGGAGGAGAGGGGGATGATAAGAGACGGGGGGGAGAGGGGGATGATAAGAGATGGGGGGGAGGTAGAGGGAAGGAGAGAATCGCCCACTGAAACTGTTGATCTTATAAGTTCCCCATTTCTCCACCTGCTAACAAAATACAACTTCCTCTTTTCTAGACACAAATAAATCTAACACCACCCCCCTCCATCTGTCTCTCCTTCACCCCATCTCCCCTTCCCTGTTACATGATCTCCTTCTCACGCCCCCCCCCCCCCCCCCATCTCACTGTCTGTCATCCACCCATTCTCCTCCCTCTCCTCCCTCTCCTCTCCCTACGTCTCTCTCCTACCCCTCTCCCTCACCCCCCCCCTCTTCCCCCCCAGTGTGTAAGTTCGTCAGTATAGAGATGAAGTCGGCGTTCGATGAGACAGGGAAGACCAAGGAGGTCATCGAGAGGAACTACCGTTTCCTTGACTCCAAGGGGGCTCCGCCAATCAAATATGTGAAGTCGTAAGTGTGTGTGTGTCCTCTTCAGATTCTCCCTGGATTGAGAGAGAAAGAAATGGAGATGGAGGGGTGGATAGAGAGAGGAGAGAGATTAAGTGACAGAGAGACAGATGCTGAGAGAGAGAGAGAGAGAGAGAGAGAGAGAGAGAGAGAGAGAGATGGAGTGATAGAGGCAGATGCAGTAATAGAGAGAGAGAGAGCAGATTCAGAGAGGCCTGTGACCTGGTTTCCTTTTAGAGTGTGTGTGTGTGTGTGTGGTCTCTTGTGTTCACAAAGAACACCTTCTTGTCCCTATCCCTAACCTCTGCCCCTCCTCCCTCTCCCTGCTGTCTCTCACCCCCTCCTCCCCCCTCAGGGACATCCGCTTCATCGAGGTGGTGGAGAATGTGTGTCAGAGGTTGACAGAGTACAGTCTGCACAAGGAGAGGCAAGGAAGCAACCGCTTTGCCAAGGTCAGTGTGTGTGTGTGTGTGTGTGAGTGAGTGAGTGTGTGCTAGATACCATCAGAGGGGGGAGCCAAGAAAAATGCTAAGCATGACTAAAGTCTCCTCCCTCTCCCTCTCTCTCTCTCCCTCCGTCTCCACCTCTCCTCCCTCCCTCCCTCCGTCTCCACCTTTCCTCCCTCTCCCTCTCTCTCTCTCTCCTCCCCCCCCCCCCCCCTCCTCCTCCTCCTCCTCCCCCAGGGCATGTCAGAGACCTTCTCCACCCTGCACGGGCTGGTCCATAAGGGGGTGAAGGTGGTGATGGACATCCCCTACGAGCTCTGGAACGAGACCTCCGCAGAGGTGGCCGACCTCAAGAAACAGGTACTTCCTGCTTCCTGTTGTCTATACTTCCTGCTTCCTGTTGTCTATACTTCCTGCTTCCTGTTGTCTATACATCCTGCTTGCAGCTTCCTGCTAAGCGTGTGTGTGTGTGTGTGTGTGTGTGTGTGGCAGTGTGACGTCATGGTGGAGCAGTATGAGGAGGTGTTGGAGGAGTGGTACAAGGGGAGCCAGGAGGAGGACCTCACCACCTACCTGTGTGAGAAACATGCCCTGAAGGGACAGGACCAAGGTAACACACACACAACGTAAACACACACACACACAACGTAAACACACACAACATAAATACACACACTGACTCACACACACAAATAATGACTGTCCCTCCTCTCCCTTTCTGCTCTCCTCCTCATCCTCCTCCCTCGCTCCAGCCTGTCTGAAGGAGGAGTGGAACGGAAAGAAGGGCGACCAGGCGGCCATCGCGGAGGACAAGAAGAAGAAGAAGAAGAAGAAGGGGTTGAAGAAAGCGAAGGAGGGTGGAGGAGGAGAGGGTGGAGACGGGGAGGGAGAGAAGTCGCTGAAGAAGAAGAAAGAGAAGAAGGTGAAGAAGAGGAAGAGGAGCAAGGCTGCGGGGGTGCCGGAGGAGAGGGGGAAGGAGAGGGTGGAGGGAGGGGGGGCGTCGTCGGACGAGGACATCCAGGGGAAGGTGTCCCTGTCTGGGGGAAAGACTGAGCTGTGAGCCCCTGGAGGACAGGAGACTGCTCTCCTCTCTTATCCTCCTCCCCTCATCCCTCTCTTCTCCCCATCTCCTCTCTCCCTTCCTCTCCTTTCTTATCCTCCTCCCCTCTCCTCTCCTCTCTTCTCTCTTATCCTCCTCCCCTCATCCCTCTCTTCTCCCCATCTCCTCTCTTCTCTCTTATCCTCCTCCCCTCATCCCTCTCTTCTCCCCATCTCCTCTCTCCCCCTCCTCTCCTCCCCTCATCCCTCTCTCCTCCCCATCTCCTCTCTCCCTTCCTCTCCTCTCTTATCCTCCTCTCCTCCCCTCTCTCCCTCTCCTCTCCTTAGACATGTTTTCCTGACATGGTACTGAAACATCTCTGCTTTTATAAGTGAAGGGTGAATGCAGTTTGTATGTGTGTGCAGTTTTTAAATAGATATTTGTAAATTCAAGTTCATGATCAAATTGGCCCCATGTTGTTTTATAAACCTCCCCAACCTGTTGTATTAGATCCCCTACCTCACCCTGTTGCCCCCTACCTCACCCTGTTGCCCCCTACCTCACCCTGTTGCCCCCTACCTGTTCAGCCCCCCCTAGACTACTTTACTCACGTGTGTGTGTGTGTGTGTGTGTGGGGGGGGGGGATAGTGTCTGATCAGGAGTTGAACTTTGACCCCCAAAAGACCCCTTTTGAACCCTAACCCTTTATCATTTGCCATGAACTCTGATTAGTTTCTTGTAAAAAGAAAAAAAAGAGAAGCTTTGTCTGTAAAAGCTGCTATTTGTACTCTGGAGTGTGTGTGTGTGTGTGTGTGTGAGTGAGTGAGTGAGTGAGAGAGAGAGAGAGAGAGAGAGAGAGAGGTGTCTGTGAATTGTGAAAAAACAAGCTGGCTGTATTGTGTTCAACCTCTTTCAGTAAAGGTGATTAAAAACAAACAAGTGTCCATATCTGTGTGTGTACGTGCATGCCTGTGTGTGTACGTGCATGCCTGTGTGTGTACGTGCATGCCTGTGTGTGTACGTGTGTGGTCTATGATCACGTATGCGTTTCAACATCACATACATTGTTGTTATTTGTAATGGGGTCTTTGGGACTGCACCTTCCTAATGCTGTCATGGGGTGCAATGAAGGTTTGGGTGTCAACTTCAGCATGTTTCCATGCACCTTGTAAGGATGATCTGTGTCTCCAGGCAAGGAGGCACGTCAACTAGGAAAGGGTTGACTTGGTTTATTAGCAACAACGTCAGATCATGCCACCAATCCATGACAGAGTGGTTAGTATGAGTGAGAAACATGTCTCAGAAGTCCTTTATATATGGCTGGACTGTACAAATATAGTAACCACCAAAACATGCCCTTAAATATTTACATTTAGTCATTTAGCAGACGCTCTTATCCAGAGCGACTTACAGTAAGTACAGGGACATTCCCCCCAAGGCAAGTAGGGTGAAGTGCCTTGCCCAAGGACACAACGTCATTTGGCAGAGCTGGGAATCGAACCGGTAACCTTCAGATTACTAGCCCGACTCCCTAACCGCTCAGCCACCTGACTCCCTAACGGTACACATTCCACAACGTAATGCACAGGAGAAACAACACACAGGTGATGCAGTCATAACTCATTGTGGTACTATTCTCTGCATCTTGCTCTTTCCCAAAAGGTTGACCAGAGCATGCTACGTGACCTCTTGACCACAGCAAGAGACAACCTCACATATGTATAGAAAATCTGCACACCTCATCCAGAAAGTCTTCATAAGTGTTCATCCTTGGTTGGTAATAGTTAACGTTCTCATCTTCCTTTTCCTCTTCATTTAACATGAATAGCAGAGACTCATGAGAATCCTTAAAATCATTTAAAGCAAGGTGAAACGCTTCCACACTCATTTACTCTTTCAACATTTCCTCCATTTATTTCATTCATTCTGCGGGTCTTCTGGATGCATATAGAATCAGAATGGGATTTATTCGCCATGAAAGTTTGCACAGACAAGGAATTTGCTTTGGCAGGAAGGTGCATACAATAAACATATACCTAAAATCATCCTATCATATAAAGAATTTAAATGCTCGCTTGCATTTTCTAGAGGTATTTTTTCAGATATTTCATCTGCCATCGTTCTATTTAATTCACAACAATTATTCAACTTAAAATGTATATTTCATCCACAAAGAATGTTCAAAATAGTTCTTAATTAATTGTACCATAGGCTGTAGCAATTGGCGGCTCTGTGTTGTTAAATTAGACCAGTAGAACGCTCATCGGTGTCTCAATCTCGTTTATACATCCCCCGCTGGTTAAAGTTAGTTTTATATATTACACATCAGGTGACTTCCAAGGCCCTAGCCTTTTAATTTTCACAGTATTGTGTTATGAATTCCGTTTCTTTGTTTATAACATTTGCGCATCCACATTTAGAATAAACAATTGCATGGAACGTCAGTTCGTTATGAATTCCCAGTGGCTACTCACGACTGGCGGATCTAGGAGATTAATCCCTCCAAGCGAGCTGTTCTTGCTGTCCGGATGCAATGGAAAGTGAAACGGAATATCCAATCTGTGTCTGTCGATCTTTACTTTCTGATTTTAATCCATGACGAAGTTTTTGACTTTGTTGTCGTGACTTCTTTAGTGGTAGTATAGGCACTGCCCAAGATAGAAACGGGTTTCGGACGCAAACAGTTCAAATTAGGCTAAAGGTTTCCAATACACTGGCTTCTTGGCATAAGCATTCTCCGATATCCAGGAATAATGTGCAACAAATTATATTTATTGTTCATTCAATTATACAAACGAGACTATATGTGTGGTCAAAAACTTTACCGTCCCCCCAAGGACTCCTCCTTCAAGGTCCAATTATCTACATTTAAGTCAGCTGTGCACCCTCTACTGTGCCATTAATTAACCAGAGAGAGGGGGGGGGGGGGCTATAATCAAATAATGTAAGGTAAAACAGTACACATCATAAAATGAGAATGTGATATTCATAGATCAATAATAGAATCAACATAATAAATAAATGTATCTAACAAAGGCATATGTGCCTTTTGTCACGATCGTTTAACCACAGAATTCTACAGTTACTATACGGGCCTTTTTAAGTTTCTCGAAGTTTCTAGTCTTTTATTATCAGATGCACAGAACAACACAAGGTCAGACTGGGCACTGAAATTCTTAGGACAAGACAATGCAAAGCGCCTGGCATAACATAACATATAAGTACACAGAACATAGATTACATCTATGATAAGCTAAAATATAGTGAACCTCCTAATATACAACAATATACCATATTCAATACAGTATACTAAACCTCTAAATACACATAGTACACATAATACCTATACTAACCGTATAAACCTATACTAACCTAAGACAAGTGACGTACAATAGTGCAATATTGCTGATAGTGCAACCAGTAGGTGAAAGTGACAGTGTGTAAAGTGACTAGTGAGGAGTGTATCAGAATACATGTGGTTTAACATGTAGCTTTAGATCATCCTCTCTCCATAGTGCATTGTTCCTCCTTATTAACGCTCTCTGCTGTTGCTTGTTTGCCTTCAGTTTCTTTATGAGGTTTGTATTTGAACATGGATGGTCGATGAATAAACACTCAGAGCTATGGCTTCTAGACTGACCACACACTCGAAGGCCTCCATCTCTGTTTTGCTCATCCTGAAGCTCTTTCATCTCTGCCTCAAGTCCTGACAACAAACTCTGTTCCTGGTCGGCTAACTTTGTCCTGGTTTCATATTTCTTCTTCATTTCTTCCTCTGTCTTC
>NC_090072.1:1111583-1136583 GCF_038355195.1 Osmerus mordax | reverse complement strand
AGCTAGACACACACAGGAGAGAGAGAAATAGAGAGAGGTAGACACACAGGAGAGAGAGGTAAAGAGAGGTAGACACACACAGGAGAGAGAGAGGTAGAGAGAGGTAGACACACACAGGAGAGAGAGGGGTAGAGAGAGGTAGACACACACAGGAGAGAGACAGGTAGAGAGGTAGACACACAAGAGGAGAGAGAGGTAGAGAGAGGTAGACACACACAGGAGGAGAGAGAGGTAGAGAGAGGTAGACACACACAGGAGGAGAGAGAGGTAGAGAGAGAGCTAAATAGACAGAGAGATGTATTGTGTATATATGTTGATGTTCCTCAGAGAGACAGAGAGATGTATCTGACCAGTGTTGATGTTCCTCAGAGAGACAGAGAGATGTATCTGACCAGTGTTGATGTTCCTCAGAGAGACAGAGAGATGTATCTGACCAGTGTTGATGTTCCTCAGAGAGACAGAGAGATGTATCTGACCAGTGTTGATGTTCCTCAGAGAGACAGAGAGATGTATCTGACCAGTGTTGATGTTCCTCAGAGAGACAGAGAGATGTATCTGACCAGTGTTGGTGTTCCTCAGAGAGACCCCCTCCAGCAGCAGAGTCTGTCTACTCAGCAGTGGGGACAGACACAGGTGAGACACACACACAAACACACACATACACACACACACACACTCACATGTATACACACATACACAAACACATCATACACACACATACATCTTCTGTCCTGTGTCAGGTCCAGCAGGAACCAGTAGTTACGTGACCTACTCTAACATCAACCTCCAGACACCACAAACCACAGAAGAAGAGAGGTGGGTGGGGCTTACAGACCAGGGGCATTGTGGGAATTAGGAGGAAGATTTCTGATCTACTGGAGGTGTGGATACATGTATTCAGATAGTTTTATGTAGTGTGTCTATGTGTGTATGTGTGTGTCTATGTGTGTATGTGTGTGTCTCTGTGTGTCTATATGTGTGTGTGTGTGTGTGTGTGTATATGTGTCTCTGTGTGTCTATATGTGTGTATGTGTGTGTATATGTGTCTCTGTGTGTCTATATGTGTGTGTGTGTTCCAGAGAAGCCCCTCCCCCCAGAACCTGATGTCATCTACTCCTCAGTGAGACCAGGCTGAGCTGTGGGTACCAAACTGAACCCCCCCTCTGGACCAGCACCCCCCCCCCCCACTCTGCACCCCCCCCCCCCCCCATCCTCTGTACCAGTATGACCAATCAGAACTCTTAGCTAAAAAGTTGCACTTGCTAGGCTGAGGTTCCGGGATCGAGGAGAAGGATGAGATGTTGCACATGCACATAACAACACAATACGCACACACACACACACATGAATGCACATAGCAACAGATACACACACACAAACACACACATGAATGCACATAGCAACAGATACACACACACAAACACACACATGAATGCACATAGCAAAAGATACACACACACACACACACACATGAACAGCAACAGTTTTCCATACGTGGTTTACCACCCTCTCTACTTCTCTGCCTCTGTCTACAGCCCCCAATCTGTGCCCCTCACCTTTCAAACCTCTAAGGCCATCTTCTTGAGAACAGAGGGTGTACTGATCAGAAGCAGGGTTATTTCTAGATGAGAAAGAATGCTCTCGTTTAGCTGTGGTAGACCGCTCTCTCTGTCCTAGCAGTCTGCTTGCATGCAACCTGCTCTTTACCGCAAGGCAGAGGTTGGAACTGACGTACAAAGTAGCTCATCGAAACTCTGCCGTTTGACCAGACGCTGGAACAAACTCTTCGTAGCTGTCTGTTTGAGGTGAAGCGTTGTGTTTCTGCTGGTCAGAACTGTGGGAAAGAGCCTCTCTACTTGTCAACTCACAGACACGCCAGCCAGTAAGATTACATCTAACAGCCAATTCAAGGATGGACTTTCTAACTGGAACTGTGACCTGAACAGCTTCCAGCTGTAGTGACCCAGACATGTGTTGTCATTGTGGCTGTTGTTGTTTACAGACTAGTAAACATGTCCCTGATGAAGAGGCCTGTTGTTGTTTACAGACTAGTAAACATGTCCCTGATGAAGAGGCCTGTTGTTGTTTACAGACTAGTAAACATGTCCCTGATGAAGAGGCCTGTTGTTGTTTACAGACTAGTAAACATGTCACTGATGAAGAGGCCTGTTGTTGTTTACAGACTAGTAAACATGTCCCTGATGAAGAGGCCTGTTGTTGTTTACAGACTAGTAAACATGTCACTGATGAAGAGGCCTGTTGTTGTTTACAGACTAGTAAACATGTCCCTGATGAAGAGACCTGTTGTTGTTTACAGACTAGTAAACATGTCCCTGATGAAGAGGCCTGTTGGAGACTGTACCTGTAATAACTTAAACCTGTCTTGTTGTTGATTTAGTATCAGCTTATTTTGCCTGGTCGTGTTTTCCTGCTTGTTTGGTTGCTGTAGCATCACCTGTAGCATCACCTGTAGAGTGCTGATCTAATAAAAGGTCTTGCTGTGAAGAAGCTTGTGTGTAGTTCCTGTTTCAGACACTAGGTGGCAGCTGCCTGTTGTCATAGAGACCAACTGATAACTCACATAAACATTTAATATCAAATGAACCCCTGGAGAGATGTGAGTCCAGTCATGTTCTCTGACCCAGGTACATACAGGATCTGACCCAGGTACATACAGGATCTGACCCAGGTAGATACAGGACCTGACCCAGGTAGGAGATAAGTAAGGCTGGGTGTCACCCTGCCCCCACCTCTCATATGCTAAAATCTGGAGTTGCTGGACGGAGTCTCTACTTGATGGCTCTCACACCTCACTGTGTATAACTGTAATTCCATTGGAATTGGTATAATTTGATTAATATTAGTACAGTGTTCAGTTTACCCCTCTTCCTTTAAACATAGCAGAATAGTTTAGGTTGTTTGGCAAATATTAAACCCCCTACACCTCTGCCCAAGTTGGACCAAGTATTAAAACACACTATTTTACAGCAGTTATCAGTAAACGCTGTACAACTAGATTCACACAGAGGCCAGGCTAAGCGTGACTGTGGGGCTAGCCCCTCTCTCACAATGCACATGTAAGCGTGACTGTGGGGCTAGCCCCTCTCTCACAATGCACATGTACATTGTACATGTGAAAATATGAACACGCGTGCTCAGAATGCTAGTGTGACTTAGTAAAGTAAGAAGCTCCGGGCCACCGTTCTCTTCAAGTGAGCCCTCAGCCTTGGTGAGTGAAAGGTAGAGAGAGCTAGACACACACAGGAGGAAAGAGAGGTAGAGAGAGGTAGACACACACAGGAGAGAGAGAGGTAGAGAGAGGTAGACACACACAGGAGAGAGAGAGGTAGAGAGAGGTAGACACACACAGGAGAGAGAGAGGTAGAGAGAGGTAGACACACACAGGAGAGAGAGAGGTAGAGAGAGGTAGACACACACAGGAGCCTTGGTGAGTGAAAGCTTATTTTATCGTCCTGCCTTTGGTGGTGCTGGTCAGTGCATTGGTCATATTTTTGGGCTGGATCGATTGATATAGATGCTGACGAGTGTCAGTGCTTATCTACTAAGGTTGTTGTCATAGAATGGATCTGTATCCCTAAAAGGTTGTCTTTCCGCTTCGTTGTGGCCTTCAGCGGTGTTGAGCACATTGCTGTTCACGTATGGCCCTGTAGGCACATTAGTTCTGAGCTTGGTTGCATTTCTAATTTAGGTTTGTAAATATGAAAGTGGTCATTTTACATGTGTGTAAGAGAGAAGGAGAGCAACTAGAGAGGATACAATTTCTGGGGAAATTGTAGGGTGTGCTTGCTTGCGTCGGTTGCACAGGGGTCTGTATATTTTATATAAAAATGCATCGGGCCTACTTATTATTTATAAAGATTACATAGATTTAAAAGCATCTCTTTTTTGCTGCTCATTTACAACTCAAAATATGAGTGAAGTGTAGAATGAAATAGGATGTCTTCTCATTTCCCCTGCAAGAGGCAGCTGACAGGCTGAATCAAAACGAATACATTTGGCAGACCGGTGTACAAATGGACCTAATCTCTATGACTTAAACGTCCTTTTAAGTTGTCCCTTCTCGTGATATTTTCAGGCATTTAGACTACTCATATTGCATTCATTCATTAATAAAGAACCCCCTTTTAAGATTATTCTACGACTTTACCGGCAGAAGATAGAATCGCGATTCAAACAGTACCATCTGCTAACTGAAAATATGCCCCCAAAAACGTAAATAAGCTTGACATTTATTTAGTGGAAAATAGCTCATTCATAAAAAGCTCACTGGTAGCGATCATTGTCAGTAACAACTCAAAATGCGATATAGCCCTGTGTGGAGAAGCTGCCCCGGTAAATTCTACTACTACAGTACAGTACTAGACTACTGCTGTGTTCGTCTTGATAGCGATTGCGTTGGTTGAATTCGATTAAACGTTCCGTTGTACGGTTTAGGCTGAAATTAATTATTTTCATGAACAGATTGACAAAGTTTAGGCTGTGGCAATGAAGTTCAGGTTAGTAGTCAGATAGTTTCCCTACTGAAAGACTTTTGAGTAAGGGGAGTGCCGAACATGTTCTGTTGCCGTTTGACTTAAACAGCTGAGGAGTTGTTGTTAGCTACTCACACTAGTGTCTCGGGTACAGTAGGCTACAGCGTTGCAGTGAGCTACACTGGTTTGAAACCACAGGTAATGGTAATTTCACCAACAAATCGTTTACTAATGTCAGAATAAATCCTACAACGAAAATGTATATGTGAGGAATGTTTATTTTAACGATTGAAAACAGATACATCATAGACCACTGTAGTATGTGTTGCCCGGGCAACACAGGCTAATGTCATGATGCTAATATGTCAGTGAAATAGTAGACTACTGTTTCCGAAAGTAGATGTACTTCCTTAATAATATCAGCTTATATTGTACATTACACATCACAATTGTGTGTCATATCACAAAGTAAAATGAGTAAATATTTATCACCCTGGCCTCTTTGCTTGTGGCGTTTCTGCAGCTGCCTTGCAGTAAAGCTATAGTTAGCCTAGCTATCCCCCAAGTTAACAGATGCGAAACGAATGTTCTGCCAAAGGTAGTCACGCGTGTTTTCGTGACATTATTGCAGACCGGTGTAAAAATTGACCTAATCTCTATGATTTAAACGTCATTTTAAGTTTTTCTCTTCTCATGATATTTTCAGGCATTTAGCCTACTCATATTGCATTCATTCATGAATAAACAACCCCTTTGAAGATTATTCTACGACGTTACCCGGCAGTAGAAGATGGAATCGCAATTCAAACGGTACCATCTGCTAACTGAAAATATGCCCCCCAAAACGTAAATAAGCTTGACATTTATTTAGTGGAAAATTGCTCATTCATAAAAAGCTCACTGGTAGCGATCATTGTCAGTAACAACGCAAAATGCGATATAGCCCTGTGTTGAGAAGCTGCCCCGGTAAATTGTACTACTACGGTACAGTACTAGACTACTGCTGTGTTCGTCTTGGTAGCGATTGCGTTGGTTGAATTGGATTTAACGTTCCGTTGTACGGTTTAGGCTGAAATTAATTATTTTCATGAACAGATTGACAACGTTTAGGCTGTGGCAATGAAGTTCAGGTTAGTAGTTAGATAGACTTTTGATTTAAGTAAGGGGAGTGCCGAACATTTTCTGTCTCCGTTTGACTTCCTAAACAGCTGTGTACTGTAGCTAGATGTTTTTGTAGTGTGTCTCGCGTAAGCTACAGCGTTGCAGTGAGCTACACTGGTTTGAAACCACAGGTAATGGTAATTTCACCAACAAATCGTTTTCTAATGTCAGAATAAATCCTACAACGAAAATGTATATGTGAGGAATGTTTATTTTAACGATTGAAAACAGATAACGCTACATCATAGACCACTGTAGTATGTGTTGCCCGGGAAACACAGGCTAATGTCATGATGCTAATACTTCAGTGAAATAGTAGACTACTGTTTCCGAAAGTAGATGTACTTCCTTAATAATATCAGCTTATATTGTACATTACACATCACAATTGTGTGTCATATCACAAAGTAAAATGAGTAAATAGTTATCACCCTGGCCTCTTTTCTTGTGGCGTTTCTGCAGCTGCCTTGAAGTAAAGCTATAGTTAGCCTAGCTATCCCCCAAGTTAACAGATGTGAAATGAATGTTCTGGCAAAGGTAGTCACGCGTGTTTTCGTGACGTTAGTGACGCAGTGACGTTAGTAACGTCAGTGACTGTGGCTAGCAAATTAGCCACCGTTAGCTTCACTTTTCGCCACAAAAACTTAACTTACGCTTAAACCATGCAACGGAACGTAAATTCCAATAGAAGCAACTCAATCGCTACCAAGACGAAACTTTTGACACCTACGTTGTCTATGTAGGCCAAGTATTTACTGAGTTTTAGGGGGGCAAAAAGAAATAAAAATAAAAATAATAATATATATGTGAGAGAACAAAGGTTGTGCTCTCGCCGAAGGCTTGAGCACACCCAATTACACAAGAAGGTCTGTCTCTCTCTCTCTCTCTCTCTCTCTCTCTCTCTCTCTCTCTCTCTCTCTCTCTCTCTCCAGTATGTGTACTACAACCACGATGTTTGTTGATGTGTTAAATAAACACATCAGTAGCAAGAGGGAGTTTTGTAGCTCTACTGGTATGTATCCTACATTATGAAATGGTTTGTGCCCCACCAATGTTTTACATATAAAAACGCCACTGCCTTCAACAACCTTCCACCTTCGCAGCAGAGCGTGCGGCCTGCGGTATAAGAGCAAAGCTCAGCATATTTCTACAGCGGTGTAGAAAACAATTCTAGTGCGTACTGCCAGAGTAGCATGCTTCATGTGAGCTGTGTCGCCCTCTTGTGGTCACAGAGCAGTACTGCACTGGCAGCATCCTTAGAGCTGGGCACACGTGACAAACCTCCTGTGGTGAAGATAAACCCAGGCTACTACAACAAACATGTTGCACTGGAAATAAAGGTTTATTATCCACTATATATGAAAAAGGTAATTGACCCATAGTGGTTATGGAGATCAAACAGTCAGTTAGAAATAGACTAGAGACTGCCCTCTAGTGGCAAAAGTGCAAAATTGCATTGAGAGAAATGAGAGGTGAAGAGAGAGAGAGAGAGATGAGAGAGAGCGAGAGAGAGAGAGAGAGAGAGAGAGAGAGAGAGAGAGAGAGAGAGAGAGAGAGAAAGGGAGAGATGGAGAGAAAGAGATGGATACAGAGAGGGAGAGAGACTAAAGACTATAGATGTGTTAGAAGCACAAATCCTTCTTGTACAGTGTAAATAATGAGAGATGTCTTTCAGCTTCACATGTCTTTATTCAGCTGTTCAGGTCCATTATAACCACCAGCAGGAGTTCAAAGTACCAGAGAGACAACTATGAACTGATCACTTAAACAACAGCAGTTATAAACACTTCCATCTCAATAGTGAGTAGCACATGTACCCAAACATTACAACACATCGTTAGTTAAAACTCTATTTACTGAGTAGCAGGACAGGAAGTAGACAGTGATTTCTATTGTCCAGTAGAGCCAAGACTAAATGATCATATACAATCATCAAGGTGAAAGAGCAGGAATCATACAACAAAAGAACAATGTTTATAAACCCACTAAAACAATGACAGGGTTCTGTATGATGGTATGAAGGTATCACTCCTCTACAAGACCCTCTACCACAGCTTCACAATCTCTGCACTGGCACCATGGTTACCAAACCCAAGCCCAGGGTAGAGTGTCTGGGTGAAGGTGGTCTGGACTCTGTGGAGGAGGGTCAGTGTGTCAGAGACGACACTGTAGAAGGACAGAGTACCTGCCTTGTGATCCAGGTACACTCCTACTCTGGAGGACTGAGGGCCTGATACTGCAGTTTTAACACTGTTATGTGTGAACCTGTAACCACCACTAGTGCACAGTAACCTCCAGGACTTGTTATTGTTACCAAAGACATCTGTTCTGAAGATGTCTTTATATGAGACTGCTATGTTAACATATTTACCGCTCCACTCCACCTCCCAGTAACAGCGTCCAGACAGAGCCTCTCTACACAGCACCTGACAGGACCTGGTGAACCTCTCTGGATGGTCAGGATATGGCTGCTTCTCTAGCTGTGTCACCTTCCTGTTCTCCTCAGACAGAGAGAGGTGTGTATGTGCTATGTTTGGGTCCAGAGTGAGCTGACAGGAATCTGGGAGCAGAGCAGAGACCAGATCAGAGTTAATAACACGTCCATTCATGTGTCCCCATGTTAAAGCTGCTGTTGTTCTGGATCAGATTCATCATTCAACACGTGTCAGTGGAGAGAGACCTGGACACTTCAGAGACTCACATGGTAAGAGGTCTGCTCTGGTAGGCAGGAACACATCCACTGTGGAGACTGGAGACACACATTTTTATATATATACACACATATGTATATACACACACACACACACACCAATGGCCCCAGACACAACATGTACAGACACACACACACAGAAAAACAAACATGGACAGTACATCAAACACATACACTACCGTATCAAGTTGATCCAAACATGTGCTTATGTGACAGGTGTCTGTCTGTCTGTCACATGATGTTTGTCCATGAGGCTTAATGTGCGGTTCCTCCAGACCTGCTGTGTTTAACCAGCTCACCTGTGGTGGAGATGTTGGACCACTCTATCTGGATCAGCTCCTCTAGTTTGTCTCTCAGCTCAGAGACCATCTCAGGCACATGTTTGAAGTACTGAAGAGGATGAACAGAGATGCTGGGGACATCTGAAGATACATTACATTACATTTACATTTAGTCATTTAGCAGACGCTCTTATCCAGAGCGACTTACAGTAAGTACAGGGACATTCTCCCCGAGGCAAGTAGGGTGAAGTGCCTTACCCAAGGACACAACATCAGTTTGCATGACCGGGAATCGAACTGGCAACCTTCGGATTACTAGCCCGCTTCCCTCACCACTCAGCCACCTGACTCCCCATACACTGGTTCTGGAGAGAGACTGGTAGTTCTGGAGACAGGGGGGGGATGGGGAGAGAGGGGGGGGGAGAGAGAAAGAGGGGGGAAGAGAAAAGGGAGACAGACAGGAAATTACACACATAGACAAACACGACCATGCACAAAATGACACAAAGTAACGCACACACACACTATTCACAGGTTAAGCAGAGATCCTACATAGATGACCAGACAGTGAGTGTAGCTTCAGATCTGAGCTGCCAGGGTAGTCTAGTTACCTGGAGGAAGTGTATGTTGTCCTCTGTGTGTGAGAGCTTCTCCAGCTCAGCGTCTCTCCTCCTCAGCTCAGCTATCTCCTGCTCCAGTATCTCCCGCAGTCCTTCAGCCTGACTCACTGCTGCCCCCTGCTGGGCTCTGATCAGATCCTTCACCTCAGAGCGCCTTCTCTCAATGGAGCGGATCAGCTCAGTGAAGATCCTCTCACTGTCCTCCACTGCTGCCTGGCCAGAGCGCTGGAGAGAGGGAGGGGGGGAGAAGAGAGGGAGAAAAGGGAGAGAGAAGGAGAAAGGGGGAGAGGGAAGGGGGAGGCAAGAGAGGGAGAAAGGGGGGAGAGAAAGAGAGGAAAAGACAGGAAAAAAAGAGAGATAGAAATAAATCCAGATATCCCTCCAGTAACACCAGTCTTCCTGGATGTAGAGTACACCTGTCCTATCCAGGTATCTCCCAGTAGCACAGCTCCAGTAGTGGAGATCCTGATACTGACCTTGAAAGACTCCACAGCCTGTTGGAGCTCCTTCAGCTCCTTCTCTCTCTGCTGGACTCTGTGCTGGACTTCCTGCTGACTCAGGACCAGCTTGTCCTGGAGAACAACACACATGACAACAACACAGTAGGAGTTACAGTACAGGACTCTGGTGGAGTGGACCTCTGTCAGAACACACTGAACACCAACACTGAACACAGCTCCGTAGACGGGCTCTGATCAGACACAGCTTCACCCGTCTCCACTTTCACTTAGTGGGGAGTGAAGGGGGGCGGTGGCAGTACCGCCGCTCCCATAACGCGCACTACACGCTGTGCGTAGGGCACCAAGTCCTGAGGGGGCACCAACAAATTGCCAACTCAAAAATCATCATAGTACTAATAATTATAATGCCGATATTATATCAGTATATAAATATTAGGCACCTTTTAGGCATGTATATTACAAAACAGGCAGAACAAGAGATATATTTAATTTCTCAAAAAAAGTTACGATGGTGAAAACTATCGTAACTATCGTAAAACTATTTTGCGCTCAAATAAAGGCCAACATTTTTCGCTCGCGCGTGTTGCGTGCTCGCATTACGTTGGGAACTCCTAGCATCACATCAAACACAGAATGTGGATGCATTGGCAGGGCAGCTGTGGTGGCGTATACGGGGGCCGGTTCTGGTGGGCCGGTCTGGATCAAAGTCTAGGGCCTATTTTTACTCCCAGTCCGTCCCTGCCAAGCCCTGATCAACCACCCTCAACCAGCTGTTTAGGGACAGATACACAGCAGAGAACCACCACCTCTGAATAGGTGTTACATTGTGATGCTGCTGTTGTGTTAGGCTATTGGTATTGAGTTATATGTTTGGTAATAAAAAGTTAAACTGGCAAAAACTATCGGGGTTTTTTTAGGGGGGGGGGGGGGGGGGCATCATAAAGGAATTATTCTTAGGGCACCAAAATGACTAGCAGCGGCACTGGGCGGTGGTGACAGCCTTTCAAAGTTCCACATTACTAAATGGGTCTATTATTGGGGGCAGTTTTATTATAAAACTTTTTATATAAAACCTTTATAAAAAATCTGTAGCGGAGAGTCAACAGACAAAGCACGGTACCATCCACACCTTTCTCCTACCCCCGACAAGGAAAGGGTTTTCCCCCTTTGTCCTTATCTCCCAGAGCAAGAGCTTCAAAGCTTCTGGCCCAGCATGGGGTCAGGAACAGAGGCCACACGGCCCACAGTATCAGACAAAGGATTTCTAAGGAAGAACTTTCTTTTGTGGATTTACAAACATATTCTCAAGGACTACATGGCTCATGGACACTATTTCAATGACAGTAGTTGATGTGTTATGTGTGCTTTTCTCATTTACTTAGAACGTTGTTTAATTGATGTTTGATTATAACTTTCCTTCAGGAAGAGTTAAGTTAGTAAATTTTAGATCCAAAATAATTGTGTCATACTAACAAAACCATTTATGAATGTTGTATTGTTATATTCTGAAGTTTAAGCATTCCATGGACATTTGGAATAACGGAACTCAAAGCTAGCAGCCACTACACACCTCTAGGCAAATTTCAGGATGACGCCCAGGTGGGGAATAACTGACCAATGACCGAGTTCACCTTCACATGGATACCCCCCTGTTCTTTGGAGTATAAAACCCCCAAAAATACAATCACCCCCGCTTGTTCGTAGGAATAACTGAAGTGAAACGCGTCATTTCAGACTTTCTTCTTAACTTGCTAATTCACTGAGCGCCCGGAACTTTGACGAGAGATTCCGCTTTCTATTCGTTGGACATAACGAACCATTGACTCCTTTCTTCAAACTGACAAAAGTAACTGCGATTTGCAATATTTCTTACTTGTAACATATTGGCATGTTGTGATTTAATTGTTGGTGTTTGATTGTATTTTTACAAATGATTTAACCTAACCATCGTTAGGCCAGTTACCATTGAGCATCCATTGTTGCTAGAGGCCTACCTCTTCCTCTCTACCTCTCTCTCTCTCTCTCCCCCTTCCCCCTCCCCACGCGCTCTACACAGCCATTGTGTAGCTCACTCTCATCTAGGCCTACCGTACTGCTTTAGCCAAACTAACCCATAACTTATATGGTATTTGTTCATTATAATTACATTTTCCTAAATAAATCATTGTGTATAATACTCGCGTATCTCTCACGTTATCTGATCTGCTCTACTTTCATAGAATTCACTACTTAAGATTAGACTGATTATTACGAAGGCTATTTTTCAATAAGGTTTCCTCAGGCCCTTTAACAAATCCTGAGGTCTACTAAATACTTTATTACAGATTAAGTATTTCTAATCTTAAACGTGTATACTCCGCTACAAATCATAGTAATATTAATAACTTAGACAATGCACATGTAATTCAGTGATATTCCCACAGTTGTGGTCTTGACCGATCTTAAAATTCCGAGTTCTCAGTCCGAGACGACTAAATATGCGGTCGATTCTGAGACGAGACTGAGATTACTAGAACAGGTTCAGGTTTTACCTGTTTCTCCTTCCTCTCAGTTTTAGCTGACACCGTGTCATGGCCTTTATGTTCTTCCATGGTACAAAGATAGCAGATACACTCCTGGTCTGTCCGACAGAAGACCTCCAGCAGCTTGTCATGACTGGAGCAGATCATCTCCTGCAGTCCAGACGTGGCTTCCACCAGCTTGTGATTCTTCATCTTAGGAATCTGGTAGTGGGGCTGGAGGTGAGTCTGGCAGTAGGACAACAAACACACCAGACAGGACTTGAGGGCTCTCTGCTTCCTGGGCCCAGTGCAGAGGTCACAGGTCCCCTCTCCTGGCCCAGCTGGACTGGTCAGCTCAGAGGGGGCGGCCTGGGCTCCTCCTGTCTCCTTCAGCTTCTCCACCACCTCAGCCAGCATGTTGTTCCTCTTCAGAGCAGGCCTCAGAGTGAAGCTCTGTCTGCACTGGGGGCAGCTATAGACTCCCTTCTGCTCATCCTGGTCCCAGTAGCCCTCGATACAGCTGCTACAGTAGCTGTGACCACAGGGGAGCGTGACAGGATCCTTTAAGAGGTCCAGACAGACGGAACAGCAGAACTGGTCCTGGTCCAGCACAACTCCCTGCTGGGCCATGCTGGAGTGGTAGTGACGGTCGCTCTCTCTCACACACAAACACAAGTGGAGAAAGGGAGAGGGAGCGAGAGAAAGAGAGATAAGTTTCGTTTCTTCAGAATAACAACTGTTGTTAATAACAAGTGATTTCCTGGTTCTGTCAGAGGGTGGAGTTTAGCTGGGAGAGAGAGAGAGAGAGATAAGGAGAGAGAGTGAGAGATAAAGTATTAGAGGATAAGGAGTGAGTGAGAGATAAAGTATTAGAGGATAAGGAGAGAGATATCTCTTCTCCTCAGACAGAGAGAGGACTGAGTGTGTTTGGGTTCAGTGGGAGCTGACAGGGAGCAGAGGAGACAGGCTGCTTAGAAACAGGAAGTGTCTTACTCTCTCTCTCTCTGTTTGTGTCTATGTCTCTCCACCCCCAGCTAAACTCCACCCCCTCTCACACAGGCACACTGTTTATCTCTCTCCCTCTCTGTCTCATAATTTTGAAAACTGTTTGTAAGGTGGCTGTTGGTGAATCAAGAGAGTTGAAAGTCCAACTCAGGAAATCCTTTTTACATTTAGTCATTTAGTAGACGCTCTTATCCAGAGCGAAACACTTAAAACCCCTGTGCTGCCTTCGTGGTGCAAAAGGTGGGTCACAATGACCGGAAGGCAGCACAGGGGGAGAAGAAATGTTGGCCATTTTAATTTCTGAAGTCGACTAGTTCCAAGCAGACAGTTCTAGTTGTGAGAGAGTGAAGCTGGTTACTGATACTTCCTGTATGTTCAGTACAGTAGGTCAGGTATGTTCAGTACAGGAGGTCAGGTATGTTCAGTACAGTAGGTCAGGTGTGTTCAGTACAGTAGGTCAGGTATGTTCAGTACAATAGGTCAGGTATGTTCAGTACAGTAGGTCAGGTGTGTTCAGTACAGGAGGTCAGGTATGTTCAGTACAGTAGGTCAGGTGTGTTCAGTACAGGAGGTCAGGTATGTTCAGTACAGTAGGTCAGGTGTGTTCAGTACAGTAGGTCAGGTGTGTTCAGTACAGGAGGTCAGGTATGTTCAGTACAGTAGGTCAGGTGTGTTCAGTACAGTAGGTCAGGTGTGTTCAGTACAGGAGGTCAGGTATGTTCAGTACAGTAGGTCAGGTATGTTCAGTACAGTAGGTCAGGTGTGTTCAGTACAGTAGGTCAGGTATGTTCAGTACAATAGGTCAGGTATGTTCAGTACAGTAGGTCAGGTGTGTTCAGTACAGGAGGTCAGGTATGTTCAGTACAGTAGGTCAGGTGTGTTCAGTACAGTAGGTCAGGTGTGTTCAGTACAGGAGGTCAGGTATGTTCAGTACAGTAGGTCAGGTGTGTTCAGTACAGTAGGTCAGGTGTGTTCAGTACAGTAGGTCAGGTGTTTTCAGTACAGGAGGTCAGGTATGTTCAGTACAGTAGGTCAGGTGTGTTCAGTTCAGTAGGTCAGGTGTGTTCAGTACAGGAGGTCAGGTATGTTCAGTACAGTAGGTCAGGTGTGTTCAGTACAGTAGGTCAGGTATGTTCGGTACAGTAGGTCAGGTGTGTTCAGTACAGTAGGTCAGGTGTGTTCAGTACAGGAGGTCAGGTATGTTCAGTACAGTAGGTCAGGTGTGTTCAGTACAGGAGGTCAGGTATGTTCAGTACAGGAGGTCAGGTATGTTCAGTACAGGAGGTCAGGTGTGTTCAGTACAGGAGGTCAGGTATGTTCAGTACAGGAGGTCAGGCAATGGTGGAATCACCTCCCCACCTCCATCAGAGACACTGACTGTCTCCCCACCTTTAAGAAAAGGCTCAAGACACACTTGTTCCGGGAGTAAAACGGTACTTAGGAATGATTGGCTGGACCCGATGTTAGTTTCCTCCAGGATCACAATGACTCTTACTGAGAGACTTGTTGCTCTTGTTGGTTAGTTGAAACTGACTGACTGAATTATTGTTCTCGCTGTGAAATGTATTATTGTTGCTTGCTTTTTCCACAGGTATATATATATCATTGATCTTATATAGCGCTTTCTACTACTCAGAGTACTCAGGTATACCCTTGCACTTTTGAGGTTCATGTTGTTTAGTTGTAACTTGTTTAACTAAATGCTCTTATGGTTCTTCCCTTTGGAACTTATTTGGTTTTCCCAATGTATCCCAATGTGTGCTTCATGTCTTGGCTACCCGCAATGTTTGCGGCTATCTCGTTATGATCAGTGACCTATGCTCTTTTGTTAAGCTCTGTCTTGTTTCATTCCCTCCTCCTCCTCCTCCCTCTCTCCTCCCTCTCTCCTCCCCTCATCAAGTCACATGATTTCAGAGAAACAGACTTACAGTAACTCAGGTGTGATGGATTGAGTGAAAACCCTGTCTTTTTCAGTACATGTAGTATTTGTTCATCTTTACGAACCAACATTATAGGGACACGTTAGAAGTCAATATAAGGGATGTGTTTTTTACAATATACTTATTTAATTATGTATCTGAAGGAGAGCCATACTGGCAACACAATCCGGACAGGTGTAACTCATTGTCTTTCCAAGCTGGAGTAACTAGTTGGATCACTTGTACATCAACATTTCACTGTTTAACTTTGGGAACGTTTCCAGAACAAACAGTCCATTCTAAAGAAGCCTAGTAAAGATGGAGAGGAGGTTATAAATACATCATTATTATCTATTGTGTGTATCTGTGTGATGCTGTTCCACCCTGTATGGAATGTAACCAGGAATGTAGTTATTCCCAACGTCCACAAACATCACATGATTTATCAGAAGAGAGAGAGAGGTGTCTTCAGGTCACACAAAGCTGCTTATTACTATTATTATTATTTGTTTCATACATTTTTTACTGTCATTTTCAAAAGAGCAAAAATAAAAGTTAAATAGTTTTAATACTATGGTTAAATTATTTAACTTAATTTGGTTCAGATCAAGTTTGTTGCTTTAGGTATTGTTCATAGTAAGCTTTCATCTCTCCTTAGTTACGGTGGTGTGTAGGTTGCTCCAGTAACTGGATGACCTCACTATCAATGAAGGGAATGATGTGGATCTTTTTAGCATTTTTTGCATTTTTTAGCATTACAAAATTCATATTTTTGTAACTTTCACTTTCTGTAAAAGTTAAAAAGCTATTTGTATAACCTCACAATCACTAGAGGGTGCTTTTACACCTGACATGTTTGGTCCGTTTTCTGTGAAGGTCCGGTTCGTTTGGAGAGGTGAGAACATGCATTCTAACTCTGGTGCGGACCAAACAACCGAACCATGGTCCCCTTAAATTCGCTTAAAACAGGACCGTGTGAACACTAACCGGACCTAATTAAAAATGCAACAAAGTAGCAACTCATCCACTGATTCGGACCAAGCAAACAGACTAGGTGTGTAGTATGTGTTGCCCGGGCAACACATACTACAGTGGTCTATGATGTATCTGTTTTCAATCGTTAAAATAAACATTCCTCACATATACATTTTCGTTGTATGATTTATTCTGACATTAGTAAACGATTTGTTGGTGAAATTACCATTACCTGTGGTTTCAAACCAGTGTAGCTCACTGCAACGCTGTATCCTACTGTACCCGAGACACTAGTGTGAGTAGCTAACAAAAACTCCTCAGCTGTTTAAGTCAAACGGCGACAGAACATGTTCGGCACTCCCCTTACTCAAAAGTCTTTCAATAGTTGAAACAATCTGACTACTAACCTGAACTTCATTGCCACAGCCTAAACTTTGTCAATCTGTTCATGAAAATAATTAATTTCAGCCTAAACCGTACAACTGAACGTTAAATCCAATTCAACCAACGCAATCGCTACCAAGACGAACACAGCAGTAGTCTAGTACTGTAGTAGTACAATTTACCGGGGCAGCTTCTCCACACAGGGCTATATCGCATTTTGCGTTGTTACTGACAATGATCGCTACCAGTGAGCTTTTTATGAATGAGCATTTTCCACTAAATAAATGTCAAGCTTATTTACGTTTTTGGGGGCATATTTTCAGTTAGCAGATGGTACTGTTTGAATCGCGATTCTATCTTCTGCCGGTAAAGTCGTAGAATAATCTTCAAAGGGGGTTCTTTATTAATGAATGAATGCAATATGAGTAGGCTAAATGCCTGAAAATATCACGAGAAGGGACAACTTAAAAGGACGTTTAAGTCATAGAGATTAGGTCCATTTTTACAGCGGTCTGCCAAATGTATTCGTTTTGATTCAGCCTGTCAGCTGCCTCTTGCAGGGGAAATGAGAAGACATCATATTTCATTCTACACTTCACTCGTATTTTGAGTTGTAAATGAGCAGCAAAAAAAAGATGCTTTTAAATCTATGTAATCTTTATAAATAATAAGTAGGCCCGATGCATTTTTATATAAAATATACAGACCCCTGTGCAACCGACGCAAGCAAGCACACCCTACAATTTCCCCAGAAATTGTACCCTCTCTAGTTTTCTTTGTTGTACATACAATTTAGTAAACTCAGTTCAAGCGATTTCTGTAAATGCAGTGAATGCACGCATGACGCAGGTGCAGAGTAGGTTGCGTGCTCGTAGCTCAACCAATAGGATGAAACGGACGTCGTATTGTAAACATATTGCCATAACTCTACGATACATATTGTAAAATGTTTGTATTGCGATATATTGTTCCACGATATATTGTTACACCCTTAGTACCAGCACATGTGAGGAATCCACTCGCCACACTGCTGCACATGTTTAAAAAACTATTTTGATATGTGTGGATGTTAAATCTTCTTTGTCTTTCAAGCACGTCTATGACATCATTTTGTTCCTTTAAACACTATGCTGTTCCCCATGTCTTTGCCAAACAAATCCAAAACTGAATGAAAAATATTCTGCTGTCGATTCAAATCTGGATGCACCACTAAGGCCACAGACCTTGTCCTCCATCTCTACTCCCATGACATAGTTGACCAGAGCGTTGATCATGGTTGACTTCCCTGTTCCTGTCTCTCCCACCAGCAGGATGGTTTTATTGTACAGGGGAGTCTCAGAACATTGAAACAGTTGCCAACAAATTTCAAGACTTAGTCATGTTGAATGAAGAAATTAATGCAGTGGCCTTAGTGGTGCATGCAGATTTGAATCGACAGCAGAATATTTTTCATTCAGTTTTGGATTTGTTTGGCAAAGACATGGGGAACAGCATAGTGTTCCTCATCACTCACTCAGATGGGATGTCAGCACCTAGTGTCCTGCAGGCTATTCAAGATGCTAACATCAAGTGTCGCAAAAATGACGGCAACCAACCAGTTCATTTCCAGTTCAACAACTCCCAGAATAAGATCATAACAGATGACATTGAGTTTGGATATGAGTGTGCATGGAAGCTCACAATGAGAGGAATTAAGGGTTTTCTTAATGTCATGGAAAATGCTGCATCGCAAAAATTACAAATGAACACAAAGATTTTGAAAGAGAAAAAACTCAAAGACATCATTTCTAGAAGCTCCCAGATCCACCCAGGACCTCCTGCTCGGTATCAGCTGGTGACTAAGAGAGAGAGTCTGGATGGAGAGAGAGAGAAAGAGTCTAGACTCAGAAGATGGACCTTTGGAGAGAGGGATCCCAGTAAGGTTAATAAAACCATCCTGCTGGTGGGACAGACAGGAACAGGGAAGTCAACCATGATCAACGCTCTGGTCAACTATGTCATGGGAGTAGAGATGGAGGACAAGGTCTGGTTTGAGATCGTAGAGGAGGGAGGAAGAAGTCGGTCTGAGAGTCAAACATCAGAGGTGACCGTGTACCAGATCTGTGGGTTTGAGGAGGGTAGAGTTCCCTTTTCTCTTACCATCATCGACACTCCGGGGTACGAAATCCAAAATAACATAGCTATAGTTGTCAAACTTCTTAACTTATTCAAACATGGCGCAATTCAACAAATTGATGCAGTAGGCTTGTTGATTAAGTCAAGTACAAACTGTGTGAATGCCAAGCAGAAAAACATATTTGAAGATGCGTCTCTTGCTGAAGACATGGAGAACAACATAGTGTTCCTCGTGACTCACTCTGATGGAATGCCACCTACCGACGCCCTGCAGGCTATTGAAGATGCTAAAATCAAGTGTGGCAAAGATGAGAATGGAAAACCAGTTCACTTCCTGTTCAACAACCACCAGAATAAGGTAATCACTGAAGAAACTGACGGGGTCTATGAGTTTGCATGGAATGTCTCGAAGAAAGGAATTGAGGGATTCTTCACATTCTTGAAATATACTAAACCCCAAAGATTACAAATGACCGTAAATGTTTTGAAGGACAGAAAATTCAAAGGCAATATTTCTGACATCAAAAAGTGTCACCCAGGACCTCCTGCTCGGTATCAGCTGGTGACTAAGAGAGAGAGTCTGGATGGAGAGAGAGAGGAAGAGTCTAGACTCAGAAGATGGACCTTTGGAGAGAGGGATCCCAGTAAGGTTAATAAAACCATCCTGCTGGTGGGACAGACAGGAACAGGGAAGTCAACCATGATCAACGCTCTGGTCAACTATGTCATGGGAGTAGAGTTTGATGATGAAGTATGGTTTGAGATTATACAAGAGGAAAAAAGATGTCAAACTAAGAGTCAAACATCAACGGTAACCGTGTATGAGACCTTTGGGTTTGAAGGTCATAGAGTTCCTTATTCCCTTACCATCATCGACACCCCAGGGTTTGGAGACACAGAAGGAGTCCAGAAAGATGAAATCATAGTTGAGAAACTGCATGATTTGTTCAGATCTGGGAAAGGAATTCGTGAAATTGATGCAGTAGGTTTTTTGGTGATGGCAAGTACAAGTCGTCTTGATGACAGACAAAGGTACGTGTTTGATGCAGTTGTATCTCTGTTTGGCAAAGACATGAAAAACAACATTGTGTTCCTCATCACTCACTTTAATGGAAGTCTTGTCACCAATGTCCTCCAGGCTATTGAAACAGCAAACATCAAGTGTGCCAAAAATGAAAACGGCAATCCAGTTCATTTCTTGTTCAACAACCACCAGAGTGACATCCCCACAGAAGAAACTAAGGAGACTCATAAGTTGTCATGGAGACACACAATGATGGGCATGGACAGACTCTTCAACTTCCTGAATAAAACAAAACCTCAGAAGTTGAGCATGACTGTTAATGTTATGACAGAGCGCGTCAGGCTCAAGGCTTGCATCGGAAACTTAAAGGAGAGAGTGGAGCTGATTGATCTGAAGCAGACTGATATTCAACAGAGAGAGAATGTTTTTAACAAACACAAAGAAGAAATGGAGAGAGTTGAAGCGTTGTTTCATGAGAAAAAAACTACTCTGGAGGAATATAATCAAGCAATTCAGAGAAACCAAAACTTTGAATATGAAGTTGACGAGCCCTACAAAGATAAAGTCCCCATAGATGCCTGGTGGGACCCCAAGGCTGTCACCTGCCTGGTCTGTAAGGAGAACTGCCACTTCCCAGGATGCACCTTGGCCATAGGTCCTTCCTGGTGTGAAGTCATGAAGAAAGATGAGGAAGGTGTGTGGAGATGTACGTCATGCACAGGGAAGTGTACCGTTGACAAACATGTCAAAGAAAAATGGAGGTATGTGAACAAGACCAAGAAGGTTAAGAAGAACGATCAGGAAAAAAAGACGACGTATGAAAAAAACAAACAAAACAAGGCAGAGGTTGAGAAGAAGATGAGAGATGTGGAAGAGACGAAAGACAACAAAGTAAATGCAGCCAACGAGATGGAGCGTGAGTTGTCAGGACTTAGAGCAGAGAAAGAGAACCTGGAGAGAGATAAGATCAGATGGGTGGAGGAGGCTTATCAACATGTGATCAGACTGGAGGAGATCGCCCTGAATACTGGTTCATTATCAACTCACATCCACCTGGACTTCCTGATAGAGAAGATGAAGGAGACAGGACACCAGGAGAAGGTCCTGAAGCTGGAGATGAAGACACGAGCTGGACAAGGGAGAGAACAAGAAGTTAGTTACATGAGAGCTGCCCTCAAGAAAGGAGGTCACGCATTAAGACAAGTAAAAAAAATGTTTGGTCAGAGTGGTGAAGATTCAGAACATACAAAGAGCAAAGAATCCAACTCAGAACAAAGAGTAGAAGACAGTATTGACTGTCAGCAGTGATTTTTGTTTTTAGGCGTAAATATTTTTGGGATCTGATTAAACATGATGAATACAGTATGCTTAGAAACGAGCATGTGCACACACACACATCTGTTTCTGGTTTTGGTGACAGATGCGTGCAGCCTTCTTCACCTGCAAGGTCATTGTATTGTGATACCACACATCCAGTCTGTCTGTAATCCAAACTATAGATCATTCTTTAATTCAAACATAATTTGTACATTTCTGTTTCGTATCTTTGATCTCCTTTAGATATTAATGTTTATCCATTACATTTACATAAAATATGAGCACAGTAAATTGCGCAACCTTAACAAACCTTGAACATTGATTTTTTTTAAATGTAATCCTAACTTCTTATGTATTTTAATCATGCATGTTACAATGATCACTGTCGATAAATGTATTGCAATAAAATACCATTTGACCACAAGATGGCAACCTTGTTTTATCACTTCCTTGTCTCTCACCAAACCAGCCATGATTTAACCCAGGTGAACTGGTCCGTTGTGAGAGAGTGAAGCTGGTTACTGATACTTCCTGTATGTTCAGTACAGCAGGTCAGGTATGTTCAGTACAGGAGGTCAGGTGTGTTCAGTACAGTAGGTCAGGTGTGTTCAGTACAGTAGGTCAGGTGTGTTCAGTACAGTAGGTCAGGTATGTTCAGTACAGTAGGTCAGGTATGTTCAATACAGTAGGTCAGGATTCCTGTGATCATGGCCAAGGAATCAGACGTCCCAACACACAGATCAACTCCACTGGAGGTAGGTAGCTTTTTATTTACAGAAAGCACACACACACACAGTCAAACAAAAGCTCCATACATTTTAGGTATAAAAACAAAAACAAATGTCCAGGTTTGTCATCTTCATCATCATGGTCTTCATCAACATAAATTATAAAAAATAAAATCTCAGGATCCAACTTATTATCTGCACTGTACACCGTTGCCTTAGTTACGGTATTTTCAGTGAAGAGTGTCAAAAGTTACAAAGTCACAATGTCTGAGTTATAATCACAGGATTTTACTGAGTTTACATTAAATAGAGGGAGAGAGAGAGATGAAGAGAGAGAGAGGAGGGAGAGATTATAGAGAGATGAAGAGAGAGATAGATAGAGAGAGAGAGAGAGGAGGGAGAGATGATAGAGAGATGAAGAGAGAGAGAGGAAGCAGAGATGATAGAGAGATGAAGAGAGAGAGGAGGGAGAGATGAGAGATGGAGACAATGTCAAGCAAAGAAGAAGAAAAAGTAGAAATAGTAGAATCCACCTGCGTACCTTTTCGTCTACAGAGAAGCTACATTCCAAACCAGCCGCCAATCATTAGCGTTACCATGACGTCCCTCTGTGACTCAGAGAGAGCGGACACGAATGGACAAAGTGTTGCACGTCGCCCCTAGTGGTGGGTGGAGCACACTGCAACACAATAGCATCACACACGAGAAGCACATGACCCAGGTACGGGTCCTACCAGGGTGAAGGTGAGATCTGGGTGTGTCTGTACACCTGGACCCTTGGTGGACGGCAGGTAAGACATCTAAACATGTCAGGGTTCAGAAAAAGAGAGACAGCTTTTGTTTCCAGGTTCTGACATGTAGAGACACACAGTAACAGTCGACCACCATCCTCCTCCTGCAGCAGAATACATGGAGGGGAAAGTAATCCTCTTTCTTCATCTTTTTTCTCTTTTTCTAAAGTTCCTCTGGACTGCCCCCTCCTGCTCTCTTCCCTTCTTCTTCTTCCTCTCCTCTCCTCCCCTCTCCTCCTTTCCTCCCTGACCCCTCCTCCTTCCCTTCCTCTTCCCCTCCGCCCTCCTCCTCTTTGGTGTCCAGGCCAGCCCAAGGTCAGATCAACACCTTGCTCTGTTCTACGTGCTCCTCACAGCAGCACCAAACCACGTGGCTGTCACCGTGGTTACGTGACTGCCATGGCGACCACAGGTCACAAGGTGCTGCAAAGTTACCCCATTGGGCGGCAGTGCTTGTCACTCAAAGCTGGGAACCAATGGGTTCGTCTCCCTGTGTGTTAAGCACAGCCCCTTCCTCCCATATCAGGAATGCTGAACACAGATTTACTTTTCTAAAACATTCAAGCGTTTGATTCACGTGTTTGATTCACATGTTTGACTCAGGTGTTTGATTCACATGTTTGACTCAGGTGTTTTACTCACATGTTTGACTCAGGTGTCGGGTGTGTTTGCAGTGGCAGTGAAGCTGTGATGTGACAACAGCAAGAATCTTCCCGTCTCTCACAAATGTTCATAAGTCACTGTTACATCTTGACAGGGAGTTAGTCGGAATAAACTAAAATGTCATTCCTGTCAGTTTTCTAAGTTACAGTTGGTTTTTAAAAGTTAAAACACACAGTCCAATGTCCCGTCTGGGTGGACAAGCCTCTTGCTGGCTCCGAGAGCAAGACGGCTGCCTAAACGCTCTCTACTGACGACAGAGTGGCAGTTGGTCAGAATTCCACAATCAAGAGTTCAACTTTCTGTTTCCTCTTTCAAAGCCTTGACTTCCTATCCTCTTGACTTCCTTTTTGACCTCAGCGACAACCCAACTCATGGTCACTGTAGTCTTCTTCAGAGATCAGTTGTAGATTTGTAGTTCATCAGGCCCTGGAGCTCCAGAGATAGAGGCTGGCGTTGGTCTAAGACCTGCCCAGGATGGGTGCAGTTCGTCTGGGCACAACTTGTCTCAAGAGCCCCTCTCCTCTTTTGAATCCATGGAGCTTTGATGGAGGTTGTGTGTATGAAAGAGATGGATGGACGGATGGATAGAGAGACAGAGAGAGATTATGGCTTTTCTTTATCTACAGTCATACGGACAGTGTCTCAGAGTACACATTATCTCCTGTATAAGGGCTCTCTCTCCTCTCATCCCTCTCTCACATGTTAAGGGAACACGCGTGTGCAGAGAAGGGCGCTCACGTACAGGCGTGTTAACGTGTCTCTGAACACGTGTGTAGCCTGTTTCTCTCATGCCTCTTTTGTTGTCACGACGACGTCCTCCTAAGTGTCATACGTGTGTCATGCGTGTGCCATGCGTGTGTCATATAGAACTCTCCTCACATGTAGCGAGAGGAGCCGGTGACTTGAACAACCCCGCTAGCTCCTCCTCCAATCCCCTCGTCATATCGCCCAGCCCCTCCCCCAGCCCCTCATCCTCCTCATCCCCCCCTCCCACCTCCGGCCTCTCCCTCTCTCCCCCTCCTCCCTCTCTCCTGTCCTCCTCCTCCTCCCCCAGTTTGAGTCCTCCCGAAGCGTTCCAGTTGGCGTTGCCGTAACCGCCGTTGCCCAGGTTGCCGCCGCCGTTGTCGTGGTGATGGAGGAGGAGGTTACCCCCAAAGCTGCCATGGTGACCACCGTTGCCGTGGCCGCCGCCCCCGATGGCGCCGTTCCGTTTCTCCGTTAACGGGAAGCCCTCGGACAGCAAGCTGGCGCTGCTGGGAGACTGGGGCGTGGCCGACGATCCCAGAAGGTCCCGCCCCTTCTCCGAGGAGAGGGAGGCGTCGCCGTGGTGACCGTCACCACGTCGGCGGCGCGACAGGAAATAGAGCAGGAAGCAGCCGCTGAGCACGCCCACGCTGAAGCACAGGATGTACAGAGCCAGCAGGTGGCGCCCTGCAGACAGAGCCCTGGCTCCGCCCATACTGGGATCCTCCAGGCTCAGGTGATAGGCTGCTCTGGGACAGGGGGGAGGAGCCTCTGCCGTCTGGTCCCGCCTCCTGGAGAGGGAGAGGAGGAGAGAGGGAGAGGAGTCAGGGTAGAGAGAAATGGAGGAGAAAGAGGAGAGAGAGAGAGAGAGAGAGAGAGAGAGGGAGAGAGAGAGGAGCTGGAGGAGAGAAGAGAGAGAGAGAGAGAGAGAGAGAGAGAGAGAGAGAGAGAGAGAGAGAGAGAGAGAGAGAGAGAAAGAGTGAGGGAGAGAGAGAGAGGAGCTGGAGGAGAGAAGAGAGAGAGAGAGAGAAAGAGTGAGGGAGAGAGAGAGGAGCTGGAGGAGAGAAGAGAGAGAGAAAGAGTGAGGGAGAGAGAGAGAGGAGCTGGA